>NC_068455.1:74630517-74655517 GCF_023373465.1 Oncorhynchus keta | reverse complement strand
CACTCTGGTCATTCTACACTCTCTGACGAAATATTCTGGAACTTGTCAACCATATATAGTTTTTGGCTGGGTATTCTTTTTTATGCAATTCTGTATTGAATTAAGATATTTTTTATAAACATTGAATACAATAAAAATGGAATGGGTTTAACACCCTTGTGTGTGAAGACATCTCCATTTCCAGGGAATGACTGACAGTAGATCTCTAGCTCTGCCAACTTGCATCACTCCACCACTAGAGGCCAGAGAACAAACACTCATGCATATCCCACTCCATCCCTCTCCCCTCAATCAATCAACCAATCAGTCAATCAGTGGTATTTATAAAGCCCTTCTTACATCAACTGATATCTCAAAGTGCTGTACAGAAAACAGCCTAAAACCCCAAACAGCAAGTAATGCAGGTGTAGAAGCACTGTGGCCAGGAAAAACTCCCTAGAAAGGCCAGAACCGAGAGGGGAACCAGGCTATGAGGGGAGGGCCAGTCCTCTTCTGGCTGTGCCGGGTGGAGATTATAACAGAACATGGCCAAGATGTTCAAACGTTCATAGATGACCAGCAGGGTCAAATAATAATAATCACAGTGGTTGTAGAGGGTGCAACAGGTCAGCACCTCAGGTGTAAATGTCAGTTGGCTTTTCATAGCCGATCATTCAGAGTATCTCTTCCGCTCCTGCTGTCTCTAGAGAGTTGAAAACAGCAGGTTTGGGACAGGTAGCACGTCCAGTGAACAGTTCAGGGTTCCACAGCCGCAGGTAGAACAGTTGAAACTGGAGCAGCAGCACGGCCAGGTGGACTGGGGACAGCATGGAGTCATCAGGCCAGTTAGTCCTGAGGCATTATCCTATTCTCTCTATTTCGCTCAGAGAGGGAGACTTAAATTCACACCGGATAAGACAGGAGATATCCTCCAGCTATAACAGACTGACCCCCCGACACAAACTACTGCAGCATAAATACAGGAGGCTGAGACAGGAGGGATCGGGAGACACTGTGGCCCCGTCCGACAATATCCCCGGACAGGGCCAAACAGATGCAGAGCCTCGGCAGTGAGTTGCTGCGCAACAGTTTTTTTTTCAAACATTTTTGAGAGGAATGAGAGCTTCAATATAAGCTTTAAAAAATATATATATATTTTCTGGGTCAAGGTTTGGCTTTTTCAAGAGAGTCTTTATTACTGCCACTTTTAATGAGTTTGGTACACATCCAGTGGATAGAGAGCCATTTATTATGTTCAACATAGGAGGGCCAAGCACAGGAAGCAGCTCTTTCAGTAGTTTAGTTGGAATAAGGTCCAGTATGCAGCTTGAAGGTTTAGAGGCCATGATTATTTTCATCATTGTGTCAAGAGATATAGTACTAAAACACTTGAGCGTCTCTCTTGATCCTAGGTCCTGGCAGAGTTGTGCAGACTCAGGACAACTGAGCTTTGAAGGAATACGCAGATTTAAAGAGGAGTCTGTAATTTGCTTTCTAATGATCATAATCTTTTCATCAAAGAAGTTCATGAATTTATCACTGCTGAAGTGAAAGCCATCCTCTCTTGGGGAATGCTGCTTTTTAGTTAGCTTTGCGACCGTATCAAAAATACATTTGGGATTGTTCTTATTTTCCTCAATTAAGTTAGAAAAATAGGATGATCGAGCAGCAGTAAGGGCTCTTCGGTACTGCACGGTACCGTCTTTCCAAGCTAGTCGGAAGACTTCCAGTTTGGTGTGGCGCCATCTCCGTTCCAATTTTCTGTAAGCTTGCTTCAGGTCTCTGGTATTTTCTGTGTACCAGGGAGCTAGTTTCTTATTTATTTAACCTTTATTTAACTAGGCAAGTCAGTTAGTTACTTATGACAAATGTTATTTGTTTTCAGGGGTGCGACTGCATCAAGGGTATTACGCAAGGTTAAATTTAGTCCCTCAGTTAGGTGGTTAACAGAATTTTGAACTCTTGACGTCCTCGGGTAGGTGGAGGGACTCAGGAAGGGAATCTAGGAATCTTAGTGTTGTCTGAGAATTTATAGCACGGCTTTTGATAATGCTTGGTTGGGGTCTGAGCAGGTTATTTGTTGTGTTTGCGAACGTAATAAAATGGTGGTCCGATTGTCCAGGATTATGAGGAAAAACATTTAGATCCACAATATTTATTCCACGGGACCAAACTAGGTCCAGTCGATGATGGCCCCCGAAAGTCTTTTGGAGTGGGTCTGTTAACTTTCCATGTGAATATTAAAGTCACCAAAAATGTGAATATTATCTGCCATGACTACACGGTCTGATAGGAATTCAGGGAACTCGGTGAGGAACGTTGTAGATGCCCCAGGAGGCCTGTAAACAGTAACTATTCAAATGCGTGGGGGATATGGTCACTAGTGTAACTAGGAGGTGAGGCCTCATTTAACACAGTAAATTCATCAGGCTTAAGCCATGTTTCACATCAAGATTATGGTCAGTGATTAGTTCATTGACTATAACTGCTTTGGAAGTGGGGGATCTAACATTAAGTAGCCCTATTTTGAGATGTGAGGTATCATGATCTCTTTCAGTAATGACAGGAATGGAGGTGGTTTTTATTCCAGTGATATTGCTAAGGCGAACACCGCCATCTTTAGTTTTGCCCAACCTAGATCGAGGCACACACAGCCTGTCTGTCTCTCGCTCTGTCTGTCTCTCGCTCTGTCTGTCTCTCGCTCTGTCTGTCTCTCGCTCTGTCTGTCTCTCGCTCTGTCTGTCTCTCGCTCTGTCTGTCTCTCTTCTCTTGATTTAAATTGAAGAATGCTGTTTTGGCTGGAAGTTGTCTCTTTGTAAACACATTATACATTTCTAATGGTAAACTCTCTCTCCTCTCTCTGCTCTCTCTCTTCTCCCTCTCTCTCCTCTCTCTGCTCTCTCTCTTCTCCCTCTCTCTCTCTTCTCCCTCTCTCTCTCTTCTCCCTCTCTTCTCTCCTCCCTCTCTTCTCTCCTCCCTCTCTTCTCTCCTCCCTCTCTTCTCTCCTCCCTCTCTTCTCTCTCTTCTCTCCTCCCTCTCTTCTCTCTCTTCTCCCTCCCTCTCTTCTCTCCTCCCTCTCTCTCTCTCTCTTCTCCCTCTCTCTCTTCTCTCTCTTCTCCCTCTCTCTCTTCTCTCTCTTCTCCCTCTCTCTCTTCTCTCTCTTCTCTCTCTTCTCTCTCTTCTCCCTCTCTCTCTCTTCTCTCTCTCTTCTCCCTCTCTCTCTCTTCTCCCTCTCTCTCTCTTCTCCCTCTCTCTCTCTTCTCTCCTCTCTCTCTTCTCTCTCTCTCTCTCTTCTCTCCTCCCTCTCTTCTCTCTCTCTTCTCCTCTCTCTCTTCTCCCTCTCTCTCTTCTCTCTCTTCTCCCTCTCTCTCTTCTCTCTCTTCTCCTCTCTCTCTTCTCCCTCTCTCTCTTCTCTCTCTTCTCCCTCTCTCTCTTCTCCCTCTCTCTCTTTTCTCTCTCTCTCCTCTCTCTTCTCCTTCTCTCTCTTCTCCCTCTCTCTCTCTCTCTCTCTTCTCCCTCTCTCCCTTCTCTCTTTCCTTCTCCCTCTCTCTCTTCTCCCTCTCTCTCTTCTCCCTCTCTCTCTCTCTCTCTTCTCTCCTCCCTCTCTATCTTCTCCCTCTCTCTGCTCTCTCTCTGCTCTCTCTCTGCTCCCTCTCTCTCTCTTCTCTCTCCTCTCTCTTCTCCCTCTCTCTCTTTTCTCTCTTCTCCCTCTCTCTCTTCTCTCTCTTCTCCCTCTCTCTCTTCTCTCTCTTCTCCCTCTCTCTCTTCTCCCTCTCTCTCTTCTCCCTCTCTCTCTCTTCTCTCTCTTCTCCTCTCTCTCTCTTCTCCCTCTCTCTCTTCTCCCTCTCTCTCTTCTCTCTCTCCTCTCTCTCTTCTCCCTCTCTCTCTTCTCCCTCTCTCTCTTCTCCCTCTCTCTCTTCTCCCTCTCTCTCTTCTCCCTCTCTCTCTTCTCCCTCTCTCTCTTCTCTCCTCTCTCTCTCTCTCTCTCTCTTCTCCCTCTCTCTCTCTTCTCCCTCTCTCTCTTCTCCCTCTCTCTCTCTCTCTCTTCTCTCTCTCTCTCTCTCTCTCTTCTCCCTCTCTCTCCTCTCTCTCTTCTCTCTCTTCTCTCTCTTCTCCCTCTCCCTCTTCTCCCTCTCTCTCCTCTCTCTCTTCTCTCTCTTCTCTCTCTTCTCCCTCTCCCTCTTCTCCCTCTCTCTCTGTATTCATCTATCTCAGGAGGTTGCTGGGAATCATCACTAAGAAAGACATTCTGAAGCACATGGCTCAGATGTCCAACAGAGACCCAGACTCTATCCTCTTCAACTGAGACCCAGACTCTATCCTCTTCAACTGAGACCCAGACTCTATCCTCTTCAACTGAGACCCAGACTCTATCCTCTTCAACTGAGACCCAGACTCTATCCTCTTCAACTGAGACCCAGACTCTATCCTCTTCAACTGAGACCCAGACTCTGTCCTCTTCAACTGAGACCCAGACTCTGTCCTCTTCAACTGAGACCCAGACTCTGTCCTCTTCAACTGAGACCCAGACTCTGTCCTCTTCAACTGAGACCCAGACTCTGTCCTCTTCAACTGAGACCCAGACTCTGTCCTCTTCAACTGAGACCCAGACTCTGTCCTCTTCAACTGAGACCCAGACTCTGTCCTCTTCAACTGAGACCCAGACTCTGTCCTCTTCAACTGAGACCCAGACTCTGTCCTCTTCAACTGAGACCCAGACTCTGTCCTCTTCAACTGAGACCCAGACTCTGTCCTCTTCAACTGAGACCCAGACTCTGTCCTCTTCAACTGAGACCCAGACTCTGTCCTCTTCAACTGAGACCCAGACTCTGTCCCCTTCAACTGAGACCCAGACTCTGTCCCCTTCAACTGAGACCCAGACTCTGTCCCCTTCAACTGAGACCCAGACTCTGTCCCCTTCAACTGAGACCCAGACTCTGTCCCCTTCAACTGAGACCCAGACTCCCTCCCTCCCTCTCCACACCTCTGAAGAAGCGGACCTCTGGCAAATGAAGACCTTCAACTGAGCTTGTCTCCTCCCTGTTTCCATCCATCCACTTCTTTATGGGAGGAGGACACCAGCCTATAGGAGGGATGACACGGCCTTGTTTTCTCAATAGGTCTCACCTAAAGAAGAGGGCTGGTGGATACAGTATTATGGACACATTTATACAAAGAGGATGAAAAAATAGGAGCGAACACACTGAGAAGGAAAATGATTGGGCGGCAGGAATCCTAGCGGATAAGAGTGTTGGGCCAGTAACTGAAAGGTCGCTGGTTTGAATTCCCGAACCGACTCGGTAAAGAGTCTGTCAACATGCCCTTGAGCAAGGCACTTACCCTAATAGCTCCTGTAAGTCACTCTGGATAAGTGTCTGCTAAATGACTAACATGTAATAGACCTGCCGAACTAATAGACAGAACTCTTTCCTGCACTGCAACCAGTACTATAGCTGTACACACAGAGAGAGAGAGAGATGAGATGAGATGGAAGGATGAGGGTGAGATGGAGGTATGAAAAGTGAGAATTTAAGAAATGGCTAATCATGATGTAAAATACAAGGTTCCACTGAGCCTTTAAAAAAAAAAAGGACTGTTGAGGAGAGGTGGTGGGGAAGTGCTGACCAAACTGTTACTGATGCAGTAGTACACCATGTAGGGAATTAGGGATCTCTGTAGGATCCATCTGGATCTCTGTAGGATCCATCTGGATCTCTGTAGGATCCATCTGGATCTCTGTAGGATCCATCTGGATCTCTGTAGGATCCATCTGGATCTCTGTAGGATCCATCTGGATCTCTGTAGGATCCATCTGGATCTCTGTAGGATCCATCTGGATCTCTGTAGGATCCATCTGGATCTCTGTAGGATCCATCTGGATCTCTGTAGGATCCATCTGGATCTCTGTAGGATCCATCTGGATCTCTGTAGGATCCATCTGGATCTCTGTAGGATCCATCTGGATCTCTGTAGGATCCATCTGGATCTCCGTAGGATCCATCTGGATCTCCGTAGGATCCATCTGGATCTCCGTAGGATCCATCTGGATCTCCGTAGGATCCATCTGGATCTCCGTAGGATCCATCTGGATCGCCGTAGGATCCATCTGGATCGCCGTAGGATCCATCTGGATCGCCGTAGGATCCATCTCAGGTAGTTAAAACTGAGTCACTGAGTCTGTCCTCCATGTTGTCTTGTCTCTGCTTGTTAGATACAGATGTGTCTACTCATAATCTCTGAGGTGTGTGTGTGTGTGTGTGCATATTGCTGAGATAAAGCTAGAACACAAAAGGGAAACATCGAAGTGTAGAATTCCTCCTAAAATAGCCCCCATGACCACATGGGTGTGTTACCATGACAACCCGGTTGTTCATCACTTTGATGTGCGACAGGCGTGGGAAGAGGCTAACGACACACACGGCCTATTAGAATGCTTTTAGCTACAGGATATTAGAGAGAGAGAGACGGATCCAAAGACTCTTCACATGGAGATCAGGTTACAGAGCTGCTCAAAGGCACACATTCCTCCAACACCGACGCGTGTCTGTGTGTCTGTGTGTCTGTGTGTCTGTGTGTCTGTGTGTCTGTGTGTCTGTGTGTCTGCGTGTCTGCGTGTCTGCGTGTCTGCGTGTCTGCGTGTCTGCGTGTCTGCGTGTCTGCGTGTCTGCGTGTCTGCTGGGTTCAGTGGCAGTCAGAGCAGGCCCCCTTGATTCACGTTGAGTCATATAGGGGTGGATTGGCCTCTTTCAAGCTCTTTCTTTAGGCCCCGTTGTCTGTGTGTGTGTGTGTCCTAGGGAATATTTTACAGACATGGGAATTTGCCAAAATGTACTCTCACGTTTCTGAGAGTTGTACATAAACTATATTGCCTTTCCAAGACTGTGAAGTTGTTAGTTTAAAGAGGACTTTGGGACTTTGAGTTTAATCTCTTCTCTCTTTCTGATTCTGAAATATTTTTTTAGGGATCGTGAATCAAACTGTGTGTGTGTGTGTGTGTGTGTGTGTGTGTGTGTGTGTGTGTGTGTGTGTGTGTGTGTGTGTGTGTGATGAGCTCATGGGAAGCGTTGTGTTTATAATCAACAATGGTGATCAGATTGTCATAACCATCTCCTTATGTCTGTGTCCCAAATGACACCCTATTCTCTATATAGTTCACTACTTTTGACCAGGGCTTATAGTGGATAGGGCACTGTTTGGGACATATCCCATTCATATGGCCCTGGAGGAATAAATGACCATCTTCATATTCCTCTTTTTATTGCGGTGTTTTTTTCCCTGGTCTTCTCATTTTTATAGAAATGTTGTCATCCCATCCGCCTATCCACCCTCTCCATTCTCTGTCCTTAGACAACCCCTCCCTCTTCTGTCCCCACCGTCTCTCTCTCTCTCTCTCTCTCACATATTCCAAATATGATGTCACAATGCTGCCTGCCTGTCGAGCCGCGTGAGGTTTAGTCTAGAAGGGATACAGCTTTTGTCAAAATGGACTTTTTCGCAGCAGGTTTACTATAACTTACGGAGCAGGACAGGCAAATTAGGTTAAGGTTAGGAGAATTAGGTTAAGGTTAGGAGAATTAGGTTAAGGTTAGGAGAATTAGGTTAAGGTTAGGAGAATTAGGTTAAGGTTAGGAGAATGGTTAGCTAAAATGCTAATGAAAATCTACTTTTGATGTAAATTTGACAAAAGCTGTATCCCGTCTAGACATGACCGCCGCGTGACCTTTCTCTCTTGTCTTGTAACAGGAAGTGCAATAAGGTGTGGTCTAGTTTGTGCCGGGCCCTGGCCAGTTTCTTTATTTCTCCATGCTGTAGGGACCACTTCCTATGCTACTGCCAGCCTTTGTCTGCTAGTTGGGGTTTAAAAGCACTATCGCTGAGACTACTTACAATGAGCACCTCTGGCAGTTCCTAAGAAGCTTATCAGAAATGAAATGATTTGTCATTCTGAAAGTGGAATGTTGTTTTTTTTACCATACCCTATGAGGGATTCCCATATTTGTCCCCCTCTCAGAATTCTAGAAGAGTCTAAATTCCCCCTGAAGTCTGGGTAGTGGGCTTGGAGCGCTCTGTGAGAGGCTGTGTGTGTGTCTGTTTTGATAAATGTCTTATACCTCGCCACAGACAGGGGTTTTAGGGGTTGAGGAGGTGTGAAAGCTCATTAGACACATTTCCTGACTGCCTCTTAGAGCAACACAGACCTCTGTAGACTGATAACTATGGAGGTAATGCCAACACTGTTGATATGATGACAGGGGGGGGTGTGTGTGTGTGTGTGTGTGTGTGACAGGATGGGAGGTTGTGAAAAGAGGGGGATTTAAAGGAGGGAATAGTCTTTGTTCACACTCCTGAGAAAAATACTGAACAAAGGCGAGAGGGAAAGTTGAGTCAAACAAGGCCCTGTAGTCTTCACTGTGACCCCATCATACCACACTTCAGGACATAGACACGTAATTACGCTGTTCAATGTCTTACATGTCATTGATATGCCTTGATTCAACTTTGTGGCTCATGTAAATTGTCACTTAGAAATCAGAATTCCTTAACGCTCAGTTGAAGTTGGCTGTTATACGGAACAATACCAAGAATTTACCAAAACACTTGGCAGTAAGTGTAGTGTTTTTTTTAGTTTTTTTTGTCTATATTCTAGAACTGTCTAAATACTCCGGGGATTCTATTTGACCCCACCCTAGATGACGACACGGTGAAACCATGCACAATATACTAGAAGACCATCTGGCTTAAGGACAATCAATCCTTTTTTCTAAATGGCGAGTCCATTCTGTGTGACCTATTTCTATGTCTGTTGCTCTGTGTGTAATATAGATGAGTCCATTCAGTGTGTGTGTGTGTGTGTGTGCTCCGTCTAGATGTGTGTAATATAGATGGTGGTGTTTGTTATTGACTCTTTTAGATAGGGTTGAAAGGAGAGGTACACACACTCTGGCGCTCTCTCTCTTTTTCCTATTCTTGCGGGGACCAAATAATTGACTCTCATTCAAAATCCTATTTTCCATAACCCCGGAGCCTAAAATAGTATTTTTCCTCGTGTGGACTTCTGGTCCCCACAAGGATAATAACACTTTATTTACCCTTCAGAGAGGTTGATATGTGAGGTCAGGGGGTCAGATCCAACAATTACATTAAGGAACACCCTTGATGTACAAGACTGTGGACCAAAGAGAGCCCCCCCCACCCCTGGGTCTCGTCCATCCCATCAATCACTAGGGGCGGACCCAAATCCCCAAGACACACATTTTCCCCAGAAACTCAAAGGTTTCTACAGAAATTTCCTTTCAGAATGAAGACAAATACGCATGGACATTTATCAAAGCACTCTGCTAAGACCTTACATTACGTACATGTTATATGAGCGATGATGACATGTGTGTTTTAGCGCTCTGCTAAGACCTTACACACACTTTTTATATGATTGATGGTCTGTATTGTTTTTTTTTTTGTTCACATGATGTATATGTACCAGTTTGTTTAAATTATTGTATGATTATTTATTTTTGCACAGAAGGAAATGTATGTTTCATTATGATTGTAATGTTATGGGGTTTGTGATCTAAATATATTAAATCTAAATTATGCATTCAGAGAGACGTGTGTGTGTGTGTGTGCGTTGAACCATGAGTGTAATGTGATGTCATTGTTGATCTTAATGCAACGGAATCCAAACTCAACAGGTTAAATCAAATCAAACACATATCCAGTGCATTTGGAAAGTATTCAGACCCCTTCCCTTTTTCCACATTATGTTGCAGCCTCAATTCTAAAATGGTAAAATATTTGTTTTCCTCAATCTACACACAATACCCCATAATGACAAAGCGAAAACAGGTTTTTAGAAATGTTTGAAATGTATTTTAAATATGTAAATATTCAGACCTTTTTGCTATGAGACTCAACATTGAGCTCAGGTGCATCCTGTTTCTATTGATCATCCTTGAGTTGTTTCTTCAACTTGATTGGAGTCCACCTGTGGTAAATTCAATTGATTGGACATTATTTTGGAAGGCACACATGTCTATATAAGGTCCCACAGTTGACAGTGCATGTCAGAGCAAAAACCAAGCCATGAGGTCGAAGGAATTATCTGTAGAGTTCAGAGACAGGATTGTGTCGAGGCACAGATCTGGGGAAGGGGACCAAAACATTTCTGCAGCATTAAAGGTTCAAGAACACAATGGCCTCCTTCATTCTTAAATGGAAGTAGTTTGAAACCAAGACTCTTCTCTAGAACTGGCCACCCGGACAAACTGAGCAATCCGGGGCGAAGGGCCTTGGTCAGTGATGTGACCAAGAACCCGAGTTCCTCTGTGGAGATAGAATCAGGTCTTTATGGTAGTGGCCAGACTGAAGACACTCCTCAGTAAAAGGCGCATGACAGCCTGCTTGGAGTTTGCCAAAAGACACCCAAAGACTCTCAGACCATGAGAAACTAGATTTTCTGGTCTGATGAAACCAAGATTGAAATCTTTGGCCTGAATTCCATATGTCACGTCTGGAGGAAACCTGGCACCATCCCTACGGTGAAGCATGGTGGTGGCAGCATCATGCTGTGGGGATGTTTTTCAGCTGCAGGGACTGGGAGACTAGTCAGGATCGAGGGGAAAGATGAACGGAGCGAAGTACAGAGATCCTTGATGAAAACCTGCTCCAGAGTCCTCAGGACCTCAGACTGGGGGCGAAGGTTCACCTTCCAACAGGACAACGACCCTAAGCACACAGCCAAGACAACGCAGGAGTGGCTTCGTGACAAGTCTCTGAATATCCTTGAGTGGCCCAACCAGAGTCCAGACACGAGCCCGATCGAACATCTCCAGAGAGACCTGAAAATGGCTGTGTAGCGACTCTCCCCATCCAACCTGACAGAGCTTGAAGAGGATCTGCAGAGAAGAATGGGAGAAACTCCCCAAATACAGGTGTGCCAAGCTTGTAGCGTCAAACCCAGGAAGACTCAAGGCTGTAATCGCTGCCAAAAGTGCTTCAACAAAGTACTGAGTAAAGGGTCTGAATACTTTATGTAAATGTGATATAAAATATTTGTAATAATTTTGTCATGATGAAGGGGGGGGGGGGTGTAAACCATTTTGGAATGAAGTTGTAACGTAATAACGTGGAAAAAGTCAAAACGGTCTGAATGCTTTCAGAATTTGCTGTATTTAACCACCATAGATATCCAGGATCCAATAACCACAAACTTGTCGTCTCTGTTTCTCTCTCAAACACACTTCTGATCCACATAACTGTTTAAATGTTTATTCAGTTTTGGACATCCATTAGCAAGCCTGTCAATTAATTGTCCCACAGTTATGAAGTGGTTTTGTGGCCATACACACGACTCGAATTACCAAAATTCCTCCCCATCGAACACACAAGACTCAGAGGAGAAAAACTGAAATTCCTTCCGATCTGACACACACACACACACACACTGACAGATAGGAATGTGTGTCATTTGAGTCACAAGGACAGGGTGGAATCCTTTCCCTCTGAGCCGGTCTATTAGAAGGACCAATCTATATAGGCCAAGTCTATACAGACCTAGTCTATTAGGAGGACCAGTCTATACAGACCTAGTCTATTAGGAGGACCAGTCTATACAGACCTAGTCTATTAGGAGGACCAGTCTATACAGACCTAGTCTATTAGGAGGACCAGTCTATACAGACCTAGTCTATTAGGAGGACCAGTCTATACAGACCTAGTCTATACAGACCTAGTCTATTATGAGGACAAATCTATACAGACCTAGTCTATTAGGAGGACCAGTCTATTAGGAGGACCAGTCTATACAGACCTAGTCTATTAGGAGGACCAGTCTATACAGACCTAGTCTATTAGGAGGACCAGTCTATACAGACCTAGTCTATTATGAGGACGAATCTATACAGACCTAGTCTATTACAGGAGGACCAGTCTATACAGACCTAGTCTATTAGGAGGACCAGTCTATACAGACCTAGTCTATTAGGAGGACCAGTCTATACAGGACCTAGTCTATTAGGAGGACCAGTCTAGTCTATTAGACAGACCTAGTCTATTAGGAGGACCTAGTCTATTAGGAGGACCAGTCTATACAGACCTAGTCTATTAGGAGGACCAGTCTATACAGACCTAGTCTATTAGGAGGACCAGTCTATACAGACCTAGTCTATTAGGAGGACCAGTCTATTAGAGGACCTAGTCTAGGAGGACCAGACCTAGTCTATTAGGAGGACCAGTCTATACAGACCTAGTCTATTAGGAGGACCAGTCTATACAGACTAGTCTATTAGTCTATTAGGAGGACCAGTCTATACAGACCTAGTCTATTAGGAGAACCAGTCTGTACAGACCTAGTCTATTAGGAGGACCAGTCTATACAGACCTAGTCTATACAGACCTAGTCTATTAGGAGGACCAGTCTATACAGACCTAGTCTATTAGGAGGACCAGTCTATACAGACCTAGTCTATTAGGAGGACCAGTCTATACAGACCTAGTCTATTAGGAGGACCAGTCTATACAGACCTAGTCTATTAGGAGGACCAGTCTATACAGACCTAGTCTATTAGGAGGACCAGTCTATACAGACCTAGTCTATTAGGAGGACCAGTCTATACAGACCTAGTCTATTAGGAGGACCAGTCTATTAGGAGGACCAGTCTATACAGACCTAGTCTATTAGGAGGACCAGTCTATACAGACCTAGTCTATTAGGAGGACCAGTCTATACAGACCTAGTCTATTAGGAGGACCAGTCTATACAGACCTAGTCTATTAGGAGGACCAGTCTATACAGACCTAGTCTATACAGACCTATTAGGAGGACCAGTCTATACAGACCTAGTCTATTACAGACTATTAGGAGGACCAGTCTATACAGACCAGTCTATACAGACCTAGTCTATTAGGAGGACCAGTCTATACAGACCTAGTCTATTAGGAGGACCACCTGTGGTCATTTATGAGGAACAGTCTTACATGTTCTAGTATATTAGGTCACAGCCAGAAGAGGACAGACCTAGTCTATTAGGAGGACCAGTCTATACAGACCTAGTTTTCTATTAGGGAGAGACCACCAGTCTTCTACACCTAGACCTTGCTGTTTGGGGTTTTACCAGTCTATACAGACTTTGAGATATCAGCTGATACAGGGCTATATAAATACATTTGTGATTTGATACCAGACCTAGTCTATTAGGAGGACCAGTCTAAGTCTATATAGGAGATACCAGTCTATACAGACCTAGTCTATTAGGAGGACCAGTCTATACAGACCTAGTCTATTAGGAGGACCAGTCTATTACAGATCTAGTCTATTAGGAGGACCAGTCTATACGGACCTAGTCTATACAGACCTAGTCTATTAGGAGGACCAGTTTATACAGACCTAGTCTATTAGGAGGACCAGTCTATTAGGAGGACCAGTCTATACAGACCTAGTCTATTAGGAGGACTAGTCTATTAGGAGGACCAGTCTATACAGACCTAGTCTATTAGGAGGACTAGTCTATTAGGAGGACCAGTCTATACAGACCTAGTCTATTAGGAGGACCAGTCTATACAGACCTAGTCTATTAGGAGGACCAGTCTATACAGACCTAGTCTATTAGCAGGACCAGTCTATACAGACCTAGTCTATTAGGAGGACCAGTCTATACAGACCTAGTCTATTAGGAGGACCAGTCTATACAGACCAAGTCTATTAGGAGGACCAGTCTATACAGACCTAGTCTATTATGAGGACTAGTCTATTAGGAGGACCAGTCTATACAGACCTAGTCTATTAGGAGGACTAGTCTATTAGGAGGACCAGTCTATACAGACCTAGTCTATTAGGAGGACCAGTCTATACAGACCTAGTCTATTAGGAGGACCAGTCTATACAGACCTAGTCTATTAGGAGGACCAGTCTATACAGACCTAGTCTATTAGGAGGACCAGTCTATACAGACCTAGTCTATTAGGAGGACCAGTCTATTAGGAGGACCAGTCTATACAGACCTAGTCTATTAGGAGGACCAGTCTATACAGACCTAGTCTATTAGGAGGACTAGTCTATTAGGAGGACCAGTCTATACAGACCTAGTCTATTAGGAGGACCAGTCTATACAGACCTATTCTATTAGGAGGACCAGTCTATTAGGAGGACCAGTCTATTACAGACCTAGTCTATTACAGACCTAGTCTATTACAGATACAGACCTAGTCTATTAGGAGGACCAGTCTAGTCTATTAGGAGGACCAGTCTATACAGACCTAGTCTATTAGGAGGACCTAGTCTATTAGGAGGACCAGTCTAGGGACAGACCTAGTCTATTAGGAGGACCAGTCTATACAGACCTAGTCTATTAGGAGGACCAGTCTATACAGACCTAGTCTATTAGGAGGACCAGTCTATACAGACCTAGTCTATTAGGAGGACCAGTCTATACAGACCTAGTCTATTAGGAGTCTATACAGACCTAGGACTAGTCTATTAGGAGGACCTAGTCCAGTCTATACAGACCTAGTCTATTAGGAGGACCAGTCTATACAGACCTAGTCTATTAGGAGGACCAGTCTATACAGACCTAGTCTATTAGGAGGACCAGTCTATACAGACCTAGTCTATTAGACCTAGAGGACCAGTCTATACAGATCTAGTCTATTAGGAGGACCAGTCTATACAGACCTAGTCTATTAGGAGGACCAGTACAGACCTATTAGGAGGACCAGTCTATACAGATCTAGTCTATTAGGAGGACCAGTCTATACAGACCTAGTCTATTAGGAGGACCAGTCTATTAGGAGGACCAGTCTATACAGACCTCGTCTATTAGGAGGACTAGTCTATTAGGAGGACCAGTCTATACAGAACTAGTCTATGAGGAGGACCAGTCTATACAGACCTAGTCTATTAGGAGGACCAGTCTATACAGACCTAGGGTTAGAATTTCTAATACATAGCTTTCTCTTCTCCTCCCTCTTCGCTGGCGAGATACTTCACAAATCACCATTATTCTGGTTATTTTTTTCTGTGGTGTTATTATGATTGATGTGATGTTTACTGTAGGATAAAAAGGTCAGTGGCTAGAATCTTGGTCAGAATGTCGGTCAAACGTTTTGGCTCACGTCTCGAGATCTAGGCGTGATTCCGCCCAGTTGACCACTGCGGCTTGTCCCGATCGCTGGACACACACACCCATGCACAAACATTCACTGGACGGTTGACCGCAGCGGCTTGTCCCGATCGCTGGACACACCCACCCATGCACACACACTCACTCACTGGACAGTTGGCTGCAGCGGGCCGGCCGCCACCACGGGAATGGAAGATGAGGTATTTATTTATGTTCCCCACTCTAAACGTTGTCCACAGACTTCTGGGAGAGGCACGTCCGAACAAAATGACCGCTGTGGCTTCCCAACTCTCACCCTACGATGGAGGAAAATCCATGGCATCCAGGAAGACTTTCTGAACTTGTCTTGTTGAAGTGATCAGCTTGGTGTGGATCTGTAAGGTGGAGCCTTAACCTTTTGACCCATCTGATCATGGTAAGGTCAGTAATAGCCTACTTCAAGGAACGAAGTGAACTTTTTTGAACAGACCCAAGGCCACCACAGAACAACCACTGCATAGTGTCAGCAGGCTGATGCTGAAGATCGTCTGTCTGTCTGTCCGTCTGCCTGCCGGCGGGATCAATGACTCAAAACACACCTCCAGGCTGTGTAAGGGCTATTTGACCAAGAAGGAGTGATGGAGTGCTGCATCAGATGACCTGGCCTCCACAATCACCTGACCTAAACCCAGTTGAGATGGTTCGGGATGAGTTGTACTGCAGAGTGAAGGAAAAGCAGCCAACAAGTGCTCAGCGTATGTGGGAATTCATTCAAGACTGTTGGGAAAGCATTCCAGGTGAAGCTGGTTGAGAGAATGCCAAGAGTGTGCAAGGATGTCATCAAGGCAAAGGGTGTTTACTTTAAATAATCTAAAATATTTTTTGAATGTTTTAACACTTTTTGGTTTTCTACATGATTCTATGTGTTATTTCATAGTTTTCATGTCTTCGTTATTATTCTACAATGTAGAAAATAGTACAAATAAAGAAAAACCCTTGAATGAGTAGGTTTGTCCAAACTTTTGACTGGTTCTGTGTACATAACAGATTGTCTAGTTTTGCCACTCGATCTAGTTAATTGTTTTCATAGTCATGTCTAACAATAAATAATTTGTTTTCTAATCTATTTTTGGGTTGATAATTTCTGTTGACTGTAATAAAAATCATATGCATGCATATATAAGTGATAATCAACGACGGGCTATGAGTTAAAAAAAATAAATAATAATGAACAACGTGGAAGGTGCGTTCCGCGACGCTCTAGCGGATTGGAACGGACTTTCCACGGAGATGCATTATTTGACAGAGAACGCATAGATCCTCAAATTGACTATCCTTTTTAAACCATGGATATAATTGAATACATTTGCCGCTAGAAATGTGTTCAATATCCACTGACGTAGCTAGAGAGTTTACTAGATAGCTACAGTAGTCGTCGTGGTCAACAAACAGACTTGCTAGTTTAGTTTACCAAACTATCAGTCCTAGTTTGCTATGTTGAAACTCGGGACTTCAACAATGCCACTCATTTGTTTTTATTCGACTGCGGTTGGCATACCGACTGTCTACTCCGTATCTCCTCTCTCATGAAATATATGTTAATGCTTCCCAACGACACCATGGTTAAATACATAACGGTTTGAGAAATACAGACGTTAATATTTACGAACCAAGTACATTGGCAGAACATTAGGTGAGTTTGTCATATAATCCTGAAATGCTTTGAGCACCCGGTAACAATAGTAACAATAATAACACCAATAATAACAGTAATAATAACAATAATAATAATAATAACAATTATCCAATACAGCATCATCATCATCATCCGGCACTTTATTTACCACAAAATGAACATTAAGTCCAAGTAATGTATATATGTATGTACATTCCACCAGTGGCATTATGATATCATTATAAAACAAGTCGAAACAGAGAAACCATTTGTAGAGAGTGTGTTGGAACAGGTAGGACTGAGTCCCATATGGTACCCTATAACCGATTTAGTGCACTCCTTTTAAACGGGGCCAGTGGGACTGAAAACAGTGCATCATATATGGAACAGGGGGCCATTTGGGATGCAGCCTAGGAGTGAAATAAAACAAGGATGTACGAAGACCAATAGCGGACGTAGGATTTGGTTCTGAGAATGTGTCCTGTGGTTTATAATGATTTTCTTCCCTCGTACATCACATTTACATTATACACATGTATTCTCTCTCTCTCTCTCTACAGTGAACGGGTAGCAAGGTTATGATAGTTTTGTGTTTTTATATTTGATTTGATTTCTATTCGTTTTTTTTTTTCAATTATTTCAAAAAATAATTAGTTCATTATTAGTTTAAATTTTTAGTTTCAGTTTCATGTTCCTATAAAAGCATTGATGGGTAAATGTTAATAATAATAATAATAATATATGCCATTTAGCACTGTTTTATTAGGCGGCTTACAGTCTGTGCATACATTCTACGTCATTACAATGGAATGTATTCACATCCTTGGCGTTACATTCACTGTATGTTTCTACCAACTGAGCCACAGAAGGACCACACACAACACTGTATACACAGGGCTAAAGCTCTGTGAATCCAAGTCATTACAATGGAATGTATTCACATCCTTGTTGTTGTCATTCACTGTATGTTTCTACACACACACACACACACACACACACACACACACACACACACACAGCGAGGTTCACATCATTGAACCACATTCCCATGGGAAATAACACCAGAACAGTAATATCACAACTGAGAACTGTTACAATTTAGTCAGTATCTTTTCCAAGGACAGGGAGAGACAGTGAAACTAGCCGACAGGTCAGTGATTACATTGATACACTATAATCATATAAGGCTTTGAATCTGTCAGGCTTTCCAGTGCCTATTTTAATTATAAAAACACACACGGGATCCACTTTGTGTCAAATCGTGTACAACACACATTCAACATAACGACATTCCCGTAGCAACACGGCAGTAGAGACCTTTGATTTAAACTGGATCTGTGTGTGAATGATGCTCGGCTCCTTGCCAATTCCTACAGGGCGTGGGTACTGTATCGAGCTGTGCCCGTGTGTGTGGTATCCATGCCTACACCAGTGGAGGCTGTTGAGGGGAGGACGGCTCATAATAACGGCTGAAACGGCGCAAATGGAATGGTATCAAACACATGGAAACCACGAGCCCGGCCTCCCCAATTAAGGCGCCACCAGCCTCCTGTGGCCTCTAGGTTCAGTTGACAACTGTTGACAGATTGTTGAAGCCCTGAACATGAATCAGATTAAACAGAGTTCAGCCAACAGGTTTGGTCCTGATAGTTCTGGTAGATGTGTATGATATACTATTACTGTCCACAAAACAATTCCAATGACATATCGATCCAAGGAGGGACTCCATAGAGGAAGACAATGTACTGTGGAACAAGATATCTACAACATATTCTGTTAACATGTACAGTGCCTTGCGAAAGTATTCGGCCCCCTTGAACTTTGCAACCTTTTGCCACATTTCAGGCTTCAAACATAAAGATATAAAACAGTATTTTTTTGTGAAGAATCAACAACAAGTGGGACACAATCATGAAGTGGAACGATATTTATTGGATATTTCAAACTTTTTTAACAAATCGAAAACTGAAAAAATGGGCGTGCAAAATTATTCAGCCCCCTTAAGTTAATACTTTGTAGCGCCACCTTTTGCTGCGATTACAGCTGTAAGTCGCTTGGGGTATGTCTCTATCAGTTTTGCACATCGAGAGACTGACATTTTTTCCCATTCCTCCTTGCAAAACAGCTCAAGCTCAGTGAGGTTGGATGGAGAGCATTTGTGAACAGCAGTTTTCAGTTCTTTCCACAGATTCTCAATTGGATTCAGGTCTGGACATTGACTTGGCCATTCTAACACCTGGATATGTTTATTTTTGAACCATTCCATTGTAGATTTTGCTTTATGTTTTGGATCATTGTCTTGTTGGAAGACAAATCTCCGTCCCAGTCTCAGGTCTTTTGCAGACTCCATCAGGTTTTCTTCCAGAATGGTCCTGTATTTGGCTCCATCCATCTTCCCATCAATTTTAACCATCTTCCCTGTCCCTGCTGAAGAAAAGCAGGCCCAAACCATGATGCTGCCACCACCATGTTTGACAGTGGGGATGGTGTGTTCAGGGTGATGCGCTGTGTTGCTTTTACGCCAAACATAACGTTTTGCATTGTTGCCAAAAAGTTCAATTTTGGTTTCATCTGACCAGAGCACCTTCTTCCACATGTTTGCTGTGTCTCCCAGGTGGCTTGTGGCAAACTTTAAACAACACTTTTTATGGATATCTTTAAGAAATGGCTTTCTTCTTGCCACTCTTCCATAAAGGCCAGATTTGTGCAATATACGACTGATTGTTGTCCTATGGACAGAGTCTCCCACCTCAGCTGTAGATCTCTGCAGTTCATCCAGAGTGATCATGGGCCTCTTGGCTGCATCTCTGATCAGTCTTCTCCTTGTATGAGCTGAAAGTTTAGAGGGACGGCCAGGTCTTGGTAGATTTGCAGTGGTCTGATACTCCTTCCATTTCAATAGTATCGCTTGCACAGTGCTCCTTGGGATGTTTAAAGCTTGGGAAATCTTTTTGTATCCAAATCCGGCTTTAAACTTCTTCACAACAGTATCTCGGACCTGCCTGGTGTGTTCCTTGTTCTTCATGATGCTTTCTGCGCTTTTAACGGACCTCTGAGACTATCACAGTGCAGGTGCATTTATACGGAGACTTGATTATACACAGGTGGATTGTATTTATCATCATTAGTCATTTAGGTCAACATTGGATCATTCAGAGATCCTCACTGAACTTCTGGAGAGAGTTTGCTGCACTGAAAGTAAAGGGGCTGAATAATTTTGCACGCCCAATTTTTCAGTTTTTGATTTGTTAAAAAAGTTTGAAATATCCAATAAATGTCATTCCACTTCATGATTGTGTCCCACTTCTTGTTGATTCTTCACAAAACATATAGTTTTATATCTTTATGTTTGAAGCCCGAAATGTGGCAAAAGGTCGCAAAGTTCAAGGGGGCCGAATACTTTCGCAAGGCACTGTAGGTGGACTATTTATTACATTCTGGTAACTTTCACCAAAGGGCCAGGTGTTCCAGAATTCCCGGTTGGTTGTCCTGTGTGGCTCGGTTGGTTGTCCTGTGTGGCTCGGCTGGTTGTCCTGTGTGGCTCGGCTGGTTGTCATAAGTGGCTCGGCTGGTTGTCCTGTGTGGCTCGGCTGGTTGTCCTGTGTGGCTCGGTTGGTTGTCCTGTGTGGCTCGGCTGGTTGTCCTGTGTGGCTCGGCTGGTTGTCCTGTGTGGCTCGGTTGGTTGTCCTGTGTGGCTGCGGCTGGTTGTCCTGTGTGGCTCGGCTGGTTGTCCTGTGTGGCTCGGTTGGTTGTCCTGTGTGGCTCGGCTGGTTGTCCTGTGTGGCTCGGTTGGTTGTCCTGTGTGGCTCGGCTGGTTGTCCTGTGTGGCTCGGTTGGTTGTCCTGTGTGGCTCGGCTGGTTGTCCTGTGTGGCTCGGCTGGTTGTCCTGTGTGGCTCGGCTGGTTGTCCTGTGTGGCTCGGTTGGTTGTCCTGTGTGGCTCGGCTGGTTGTCCTGTGTGGCTCGGTTGGTTGTCCTGTGTGGCTCGGCTGGTTGTCCTGTGTGGCTCGGCTGGTTGTCCTGTGTGGCTCGGTTGGTTGTCCTGTGTGGCTCGGCTGGTTGTCCTGTGTGGCTCGGTTGGTTGAGCGTGACGCCAGCAATGCCAGGGTCATGGGTTTAATTCCTGCCACCAGTATTAAGACGTATCGCTGCCGTAAGTCCTTTAGATAGAAGCTTCTGCTTAAATGTCCGATGTTTTGTCAGGATTCCTGGATTGTCTGCTTATTCCTTCATAATCCCAGGAATCTTCCAACTGCCGTTGCAGCTGGCTGGGTACAGTTGCAGCTGGCTGGGTACAGTTGCAGCTGGCTGGGTACAGTTGCAGCTGGCTGGGTACAGTTGCAGCTGGCTGGGTACAGTTGCAGCTGGCTCGGTACAGTTGCAGCTGGCTGGGTACAGTTGCAGCTGGCTGGGTACAGTTGCAGCTGGCTGGGTACAGTTGCAGCTGGCTCGGTACAGTTGCAGCTGGCTGGGTACAGTTGCAGCTGGCTGGGTACAGTTGCAGCTGGCTGGGTACAGTTGCAGCTGGCTGGGTTGCAGCTGGCTCGGTACAGTTGCAGCTGGCTCGGTACAGTTGCAGCTGGCTGGGTACAGTTGCAGCTGGCTCGGTACAGTTGCAGCTGGCTGGGTACAGTTGCAGCTGGCTCGGTACAGTTGCAGCTGGCTCGGTACAGTTGCAGCTGGCTCGGTACAGTTGCTGCTGGCTCGGTACCGTTAGTGGGCTGTAGTGGTTGTTGTGGCTCCCCATGGTATTGGGAGCGAGGAGGACTAACTAAAGGTGAGTGAGAGTCACTCGGTTAAATTTCAACAATGGTGGAAGTGTTAAAACAACAACTAGACACAAATAGAGATTTGTGTCAAGAGAAGAAATAAACTATTATTATGCTTCGCTTTGGTGAACTTAAATTTTACACAGTATAGAACTATACAATCACAATATAGAACTATACAATCACAATATAGAACTATACAATCACAATATAGAACTATACAATCACAATATAGAACTATACAATCACAATATAGAACTATACAATCACAATATAGAACTATACAATCCCAGTATAGAACTATACAATCCCAGTATAGAACTATACAATCACAATATAGAACTATACAATCCCAGTATAGAACTATACAATCACAATATAGAACTATACAATCACAATATAGAACTATACAATCACAATATAGAACTATACAATCACAATATAGAACTATACAATCACAATATAGAACTATACAATCACAATATAGAACTATACAATCCCAGTATAGAACTATACAATCCCAGTATAGAACTATACAATCCCAGTATAGAACTATACAATCCCAGTATTGAACTATACAATCACAGTATAGAACTATACAATCACAGTATTGAACTATACAATCACAGTATTGAACTATACAGTCACAGTATAGACCTATACATACAATCATTTTATACACAGATACAAACCACCCCACAGATTCTAGGAAGCAGGGGTTAAATTGTACATCAACCAGCTTTAAAAAAATGTGTGTGTGTGTGTGTGTGTGTGTGTGTGTGTGTGTGTGTGTGTGTGTGTGTGTGTGTGAGCCCTGCTGCAGTGTGTTTGTTTGTTTAACCTATCCTCTGAGCCAACCATGGAGCAAAGGAACACTGGAGAAACAATCCCACACACTGCTTGGTCACTGACATTTACCAGACTGCAAATGGAGGTGTGTGTGTCAGAGAGGAGTGTGTGTAGGGTGGGGATCTGTGCTGTCTGTCTCTGTCATTTTAGAGAGAGAGAATCTACAGTCGTTTTAGAGAGAGAGAATCTACAGTCGTTTTAGAGAGAGAGAATCTACAGTCATTTTAGAGAGAGAGACAGATTCTACAGAGTCATTTTAGAGAGAGACAGATTCCACAGAGTCATTTTAGAGAGAGACAGATTCTAGAGTCATTTTAGAGAGACAGATTATATAGTCATTTTTAGAGAGAGACAGATTCTATAGTCATTTTTAGAGAGACAGATTCTACAGAGACATTTTAGAGAGAGAGACAGATTCTACAGAGTCATTTTAGAGAGACAGATTCTACAGAGTCATTTTAGAGAGAGACAGATTCTAGAGTCATTTTAGAGAGAGACAGATTCTAGAGTCATTTTAGAGAGACAGATTCTAGAGTCATTTTAGAGAGACAGATTCTAGAGTCATTTTAGAGAGACAGATTCTAGAGTCATTTTAGAGAGACAGATTCTAGAGTCATTTTAGAGAGACAGATTCTAGAGTCATTTTAGAGAGACAGATTCTAGAGTCATTTTAGAGAGACAGATTCTAGAGTCATTTTAGAGAGACAGATTCTAGAGTCATTTTAGAGAGAGACAGATTCTAGAGTCATTTTAGAGAGACAGATTCTATAGTCATTTTAGAGAGACAGATTCTAGAGAGTCATTTTGTCATATACACAACTAAAGTATGAATCCTCTTCCAAACAGTCTTATATCCCATGTTTAAAAGTCCTCAACTCTTCTTCTTCCTCCAAATGGTCTGTACACAACACAGATACAAAATAAAAGTCTTTTTTTCTCATTTCCCAAACGGCCACATGTCCAGTCAGAACCCTCAGAACAGATGGTCAACTCCATACAAATAGAATGAATAGAACAGAACTCATTCTACATTCTGTAATCAACTCCTTCCATTCTATACAGTTAGTATGTAACCCATGCACACATGGCACAAATCTTGGCTATCACATCATCACAAATGTTTTCTTTTTTTCTTGCTACCGTTCTGTTCCATAGATCCACATCCTATTATGTGATTTATATATCAATAAACCAATACATTCTTCTGTCTATTGATCCTCAGTGTCTGTCCAACGTTTTGGCCCTCCTTCACATATAGAATCCTATGGAATCCACTTTGGAGTGTCCAGGGAAGCAGGGGGAGTAGGGATTTAATCATTGGGGGTTCACCCTTCCTCCCTCTTCTCCTTTCACCCCGTCCCCCGTCCCCCCATTCCTCACCCTGGCAGTGTCCTGAACCTGTCCTCCCCATCCCCCCATTCCCCACCCTGGCAGAGTCCTGAACCTGTCCTCCCCTCCTCTAATTTCACCCCCCTGTCCCCCATTCCTCACCCTGGCAGTGTCCTGAACCTGTCCTCCCCTCCTCTACTTTCCCCCCCCATTCCTCACCCTGGCAGTGTCCTGAACCTGTCCTCCCCTCCTCTCCTTTCACCCCCCCCATTCCTCACCCTGACAGTGTCCTGAACCTGTCCTCCCCTCCTCTCCTTTCACCCCCCATTCCTCACCCTGGCAGTGTCCTGAACCTGTCCTCCCCTCCTCTCCTCACCCCCCCCATTCCTCACCCTGGCAGTGTCCTGAACCTGTCCTCCCCTCCTCTCCTTTCCTTTTTATCCCACCCGCCCCCCTCTTCTGGTGGTTTCCCACCCTCTCGTTTCCATCTTTACAGGTCCAGACGGAATGCCCCAAAATAACTTGATGAATCCTCCGCATGGACCATGGAGGGGGACGAGACAGAGACAAAGAGTTCATCCCCGGCCCTGAGCTCAAACAGCCCTCCCTGGTACACAGAGTGGAGGGCGTACTCCGCGTCTGGGGCCCAGCACTTGGTTCCTACACCCTTCAGCAGCTGGATGGGTCTCAGGTAGGAAGTCTTCTTGTATACACACTGGACCAGCTGGTGACTGGTTGTATGTTGGTCCCCTTCATTAAGGGATGGGTAGCGGAAGTACACCTGGGGATGGATGGATGGAGGGATGGATGGAGGGAGAGAGAAAGAGAGAGAGTGGGAGGAACAAATAGAGAGGGAGACAGAGAGGGAGGCAGGGAGGGAGAGAGTAATGGAGGGAGGAGGCAGGCAGGGAGGGAGGGAGGAGGCAGGCAGGGAGGGAGGGAGTAATGGAGGGAGGAGGCAGGCAGGGAGGGAGTAATGGAGGGAGGAGGCAGGCAGGGAGGGAGGGAGTGATGGAGAGAGGGAGGAATGGTGGGAGGAGGCAGGCAGGGAGGGAGGGAGGGCGTAATGGAGGGAGGAGGCAGGAAGGGAGTAATGGAGGGAGGAGGCAGGCAGGGAGAGGAGGGAGGGAGGGAGTAATGGAGGGAGGAGGCAGGCAGGGAGGGAGGGAGTAATGGAGGGAGGAGGCAGGGAGGGAGTAATGGAGGGAGGAGGCAGGCAGGGAGGGAGGGAGTAATGGAGGGAGGAGGCAGGCAGGGAGGGAGGGAGTAATGGAGGGAGGAGGCAGGCAGGGAGGGAGGGAGTAATGGA
>NC_068455.1:74608017-74618017 GCF_023373465.1 Oncorhynchus keta | reverse complement strand
TGGTGTAGTGTACTCAGTGTGTAGTGTAGTGTACTCAGTGTGTGGTGTAGTGTACTCAGTGTGTAGTGTGGTGTAATCAGTGTGTAGTGTGGTGTAGTGTACTCAGTGTGTAGTGTGGTGTAGTGTACTCAGTGTGTAGTGTAGTGTACTCAGTGTGTGGTGTGGTGTAGTGTAATCAGTGTGTAGTGTGGTGTAGTGTACTCAGTGTGTAGTGTGGTGTAGTGTACTCAGTGTGTAGTGTGGTGTAATCAGTGTGTAGTGTGGTGTAATCAGTGTGTAGTGTAGTGTAATCAGTGTGTAGTGTGGTGTAGTGTAATCAGTGTGTAGTGTAGTGTACTCAGTGTGTAGTGTAGTGTACTCAGTGTGTAGTGTGGTGTGTACTCAGTGTGTAGTGTGGTGTGTACTCAGTGTGTGGTGTGTACTCAGTGTGTAGTGTGTCAGTGTGTAGTGTGGTGTAGTGTACTCAGTGTGTGGTGTAGTGTACTCAGTGTGTAGTGTGGTGTAGTGTACTCAGTGTGTAGTGTAGTGTCAGTGTGTAGTGTGGTGTAGTGTACTCAGTGTGTAGTGTAGTGTACTCAGTGTGTAGTGTGGTGTAGTGTACTCAGTGTGTAGTGTGGTGTAGTGTACTCAGTGTGTAGTGTAGTGTAATCAGTGTGTAGTGTGGTATCAGTGTGTAGTGTAGTGTACTCAGTGTGTAGTGTAGTGTACTCAGTGTGTGTGGTGTGTGTGTAGTGTACTCAGTGTGTAGTGTGTGGTGTAGTGTACTCAGTGTGTGTGTAGTGTAGTGTACTCAGTGTGGTGTAGTGTAGTGTAATCAGTGTGTAGTGTGGTATAGTGGACTCAGTGTGTGGTGTAGTGTACTCAGTGTGTAGTGTGGTGTAGTGTACTCAGTGTGTAGTGTAGTGTACTCAGTGTGTAGTGTGGTGTAGTGTACTCAGTGTGTAGTGTGGTGTAGTGTACTCAGTGTGTAGTGTAGTGTACTCAGTGTGTAGTGTGGTGTAGTGTACTCAGTGTGTAGTGTGGTGTAGTGTACTCAGTGTGTATTGTGGTGTACTCAGTGTGTAGTGTGGTGTACTCAGTGTGTAGTCTGGTGTAATCAGTGTGTAGTGTAGTGTAATCGGTGTGTAGTGTGGTGTAGTGTAATCAGTGTGTAGTGTAGTGTACTCAGTGTGTAGTGTAGTGTACTCAGTGTGTAGTGTAGTGTACTCAGTGTGTAGTGTGGTGTACTCAGTGTGTAGTGTGGTGTAGTGTACTCAGTGTGTGGTGTAGTGTACTCAGTGTGTAGTGTGGTGTAGTGTACTCAGTGTGTAGTGTGGTGTAGTGTACTCAGTGTGTAGTGTAGTGTACTCAGTGTGTAGTGTGGTGTAGTGTACTCAGTGTGTAGTGTAGTGTACTCAGTGTGTAGTGTAGTGTACTCAGTGTGTAGTGTGGTGTACTCAGTGTGTAGTGTAGTGTACTCAGCGTGTGGTGTGGTGTAGTGTACTCAGTGTGTAGTGTAGTGTACTCAGCGTGTGGTGTGGTGTAGTGTACTCAGTGTGTAGTGTGGTGTACTCAGCGTGTGGTGTGGTGTGGTGTAATCAGTGTGTAGTGTGGTGTAGTGTACTCCGTGTGTGGTGTAGTGTACTCAGTGTGTAGTGTAGTGTACTCAGTGTGTGGTGTGGTGTAGTGTAATCAGTGTGTAGTGTGGTGTAGTGTAATCAGTGTGTAGTGTGGTGTAGTGTACTCAGTGTGTAGTGTGGTGTAATCAGTGTGTAGTGTGGTGTAATCAGTGTGTAGTGTAGTGTAATCAGTGTGTAGTGTGGTGTAGTGTAATCAGTGTGTAGTCTAGTGTACTCAGTGTGTAGTGTAGTGTACTCAGTGTGTAGTGTGGTGTAATCAGTGTGTAGTGTGGTGTAGTGTACTCAGTGTGTGGTGTGGTGTAGTGTACTCAGTGTGTAGTGTGGTGTAGTGTACTCAGTGTGTAGTGTGGTGTAGTGTACTCAGTGTGTAGTGTAGTGTAATCAGTGTGTAGTGTGGTGTAGTGTACTCAGTGTGTAGTGTAGTGTACTCAGTGTGTAGTGTGGTGTAGTGTACTCAGTGTGTAGTGTGGTGTAGTGTACTCAGTGTGTAGTGTAGTGTACTCAGTGTGTAGTGTGGTGTAGTGTACTCAGTGTGTAGTGTGGTGTAGTGTACTCAGTGTGTAGTGTGGTGTACTCAGTGTGTAGTGTGGTGTAATCAGTGTGTAGTGTGGTGTAATCAGTGTGTAGTGTAGTGTAATCAGTGTGTAGTGTGGTGTAGTGTAATCAGTGTGTAGTGTAGTGTACTCAGTGTGTAGTGTAGTGTACTCAGTGTATAGTGTGGTGTACTCAGTGTGTAGTGTGGTGTAGTGTACTCAGTGTGTGGTGTGGTGTAGTGTACTCAGTGTGTAGTGTGGTGTAGTGTACTCAGTGTGTAGTGTAGTGTAATCAGTGTGTAGTGTGGTGTAGTGTACTCAGTGTGTAGTGTAGTGTACTCAGTGTGTAGTGTGGTGTAGTGTACTCAGTGTGTAGTGTAGTGTAATCAGTGTGTAGTGTAGTGTACTCAGTGTGTAGTGTGGTGTAATCAGTGTGTAGTGTGGTGTAGTGTACTCAGTGTGTAGTGTGATGTAGTGTACTCAGTGTGTAGTGTGGTGTACTCAGTGTGTAGTGTGGTGTACTCAGTGTGTAGTGTAGTGTACTCAGCGTGTGGTGTAGTGTACTCAGTGTGTAGTGTAGTGTACTCAGCGTGTGGTGTGGTGTAGTGTACTCAGTGTGTAGTGTGGTGTACTCAGCGTGTGGTGTGGTGTGGTGTAATCAGTGTGTAGTGTGGTGTAGTGTACTCAGTGTGTGGTGTAGTGTACTCAGTGTGTAGTGGAGTGTACTCAGCGTGTGGTGTGGTGTAGTGTAATTAGTGTGTAGTGTGGTGTAGTGTAATCAGTGTGTTGTGTGGTGTAGTGTACTCAGTGTGTAGTGTGGTGTAATCAGTGTGTAGTGTGGTGTAATCAGTGTGTAGTGTAGTGTATTCAGTGTGTAGTGTGGTGTAGTGTAATCAGTGTGTAGTCTAGTGTACTCAGTGTGTAGTGTAGTGTACTCAGTGTGTAGTGTAGTGTGGTGTAATCAGTGTGTAGTGTGGTGTAGTGTACTCAGTGTGTAGTGTACTCAGTGTGTAGTGTGGTGTAGTGTACTCAGTGTGTAGTGTACTCAGTGTGTAGTGTAGTGTAATCAGTGTGTAGTGTGGTGTAGTGTACTCAGTGTGTAGTGTAGTGTACTCAGTGTGTAGTGTGGTGTACTCAGTGTGTAGTGTAGTGTACTCAGTGTGTAGTGTGGTGTAGTGTACTCAGTGTGTAGTGTGGTGTAGTGTACTCAGTGTGTAGTGTGGTGTAGTGTACTCAGTGTGTGTTCTGTGGGGAGTTTCCTGGAATTTGCCCACCTGGAAGCAATCATCTTCGAGGTCATGACAGAGCCTCTCAGTCTCGCGCCACCGAAATACTTCCCCCGGTAAACGAACCATGGAACCATTGAGAGCAACACGGACCTAAGACATAGTTAACATTTCTGACGTCTCAAGTTGCCCGTCAGGTGATGCTTGTTATAGTGTATGTCTAATTTTATGTCTTACAATGAGGAAAGCCATTTAAATGCCTTCACACTGCAGTTTTGGTTTATAGCACTGAGAGCAAAAAGCCGTGTTCGAAATGTGATGAAGGTCAAAGTTAAGAGATTTGATAACAACCATAAGAGTAACACCCCCAGCTGCACAAACAACAACAAACAGACTAAGTCTTCAACCTTTCACCCTTCCTACAGAGGCCCTTGTAAAGCACACAGAGCCTTCCTACAGAGGCCCTTGTAAAACACACAGAGCCCCGCAGAGAAAGAACAGAGAAACAAAGGTCCCGACTCTTAAGATGATTCTGTGCAGAAGCCTTCTGGGCCAATGACCAAAGCAATACAAAGTAGGATGTTATGTTATTCATTATGATCTTAAATCCTGAACTGATCCTGGATCAGCAACACTCCTCGTCTGAGACGCTTTGCGAATATGGTCGCTGATCTCAGAAAGAGATTACGGAGTCTGGATATAATGAACATTTGTATAAAGACGTTTTTCTAAATGTGTCCTTTGCATGCTCCTCAGAATATTCTGAAGAACTTTTATGTGGTTTTCTTTTTATGAAGCTTCTTCTTGTCAAAATAGTTTTTTTGTGAATCCCCAGTTACTAACTGGAAAAGTGAGTGAAGGAGGAGGAGGAGGGGACAGGGAGAGGGAAAGACAAGTATGCACATGAAGGAGTATTAGTCCTACTCTGGGAGTTTAGCTGGGGCTGGAAATACAATACTATAATATGTGTGTGTGTGTGTGTGTGTGTGTGTGTGTGTGTGTGTGTGTGTGTGTGTGTGTGTGTGTGTGTGTGTGTGTGTGTGTGTGTGTGTGGTGCAGGTTTGGACCAGTTTTACCTCTGTATGGCACGAAAAGGGAAACATATCTTACTATAATCTACTCTAAGAAGTTACTGTTCCCCCTGTTCTTTCAGCAGGGTTTATAATTAATAAGTAACTTATACCTCCTTTAAGAGACAGATATAGAAATATGATAGATAGAATGGACATGGTCTGAGGGCTATACAGACACAGAACCCTATCTAGTATTATGGCTCTGCTAAACTGAAGCGTTACTGAATCAACAATAGTAATGTAAAGGTCATTTCAGATTGAGACGCCATACGCAGCGTGTGGTGTGGTGTAGTGTACTCAGTGTGTAGTGTGGTGTAGTGTACTCAGTGTGTAGTGTGGTGTAGTGTACTCAGTGTGTAGTGTGGTGTAGTGTACTCAGTGTGTAGTGTGGTGTAGTGTACTCAGTGTGTAGTGTAGTGTAGTGTACTCAGTGTGTAGTGTGGTGTAGTGTACTCAGTGTGTAGTGTGGTGTAGTGTAATCAGTGTGTAGTGTGGTGTAGTGTACTCAGTGTGTAGTGTGGTGTAGTGTACTCAGTGTGTAGTGTGGTGTAGTGTACTCAGTGTGTAGTGTGGTGTAGTGTACTCAGTGTGTAGTGTGGTGTAGTGTAATCAGTGTGTAGTGTGGTGTAGTGTACTCAGTGTGTAGTGTGGTGTAGTGTACTCAGTGTGTAGTGTGGTGTAGTGTACAGTGTCAGTGTGGTGTAGTGTGTGTGTAGTGTATAGTGTACTCAGTGTGTAGTGTGGTGTGTACTCAGTGTGTTGTGTGGTGTAGTGTACTCAGTGTGTAGTGTGGTGTAGTGTAATCAGTGTGTAGTGTGGTGTAGTGTACTCAGTGTGTAGTGTGGTGTAGTGTACTCAGTGTGTAGTGTGGTGTAGTGTACTCAGTGTGTAGTGTGGTGTAGTGTATTCAGTGTGTAGTGTGGTGTAGTGTAATCAGTGTGTAGTGTGGTATAGTGTACTCAGTGTGTAGTGTGGTGTAGTGTACTCAGTGTGTTGTGTGGTGTAGTGTACTCAGTGTGTCGTGTGGTGTAGTGTACTCAGTGTGTAGTGTGGTGTATTGTACTCAGTGTGTCGTGTGGTGTAGTGTACTCAGTGTGTAGTGTGGTGTAGTGAACTCAGTGTGTAGTGTGGTGTAGTGTACTCAGTGTGTCGTGTGGTGTAGTGTACTCAGTGTGTCGTGTGGTGTAGTGTACTCAGTGTGTAGTGTGGTGTAGTGAACTCAGTGTGTAGTGTGGTGTAGTGTACTCAGTGTGTCGTGTGGTGTAGTGTACTCAGTGTGTGGTGTAGTGTACTCAGTCTCCACTAAAGCGGGAACATTGCCTTTACATTTAGATCACACTGTAAAGCTGAACTTCCGCGTGCAGATTGAATAGAGCCCGTAGTCTAGTTAAAGTGACTTATCCCCCCTGTTCTATAAGCAGGCGCTATAATTAATGAGTATTTTAAAGCTGGAATCCACAGCGGTGAAACGGCCACGACAACAGCAACGACGTCACTTCAATAGAGAGGAAGAGTATGACTTCTTCTTCTTCTCCCCAACCTGCATACTCATGTCAATCAAACAAAAACAACATCAAATGCGCCTGGGGCGTCCAGTGGCGCCTGTCGTGGAACTCTAAAAGACAGCTGGAAATAGAGGACGTGTCTGAGTGATACACATATCTGTGTTCATGGCACGGACAGGGAATCTGATCTCGATCTACTTTATGAGGCTAGTGTGTGTGTGTGTGTGTGTGTGTGTGTGTGTGTGTGTGTGTGTGTGTGTGTGTGTGTGTGTGTGTGTGTGTGTGTGTGTGTGTGTGTGTGAGGTTACTGTGTCTCTCTTTCGGCAGGACCGATGATTTAATCATTCATTTATACCCTTTCTTTATTTAACAAGACAAGTCAGTTAAGAACACATTCTTACTTACAATGACAGCCTCCTTTAGGAGGTAGAAATATAGTAGACAGAAAGGACACGGTCTGAGAATGTACAGCATTGAGAGTGAGATCTAGTCTAAAATCTACTTTAAGAAGTTACTCTTTCTCTCTTTCAGCAACATTTAATAGGTACCTCCATTAGGCATAGTAGATACCGTCTGGGATTGAGTTCAGGAATACTTTACTTTATCTCTGTCTGTCTTTCAGCAGTGGTGATGATTTAATAATGAACTTATACCCTGCTTTAGGAGGTAGAAATATAGTAGACAGAATGGACACGGTCTGAGATTGACTGTACGGCATTGAGAGTGGGAGGGAAACCTATCTAGTCGAACATTTACACCAAGAAGATACTGTTTCTCTCTGTCTTTCTTTCAGTAACTTATACTGTACCTACTAGACACAGAAATTCAGTAGAATTATTTAATTTAAAGATGCACAATGCAGAAATCGCTCAGACATTTCTTGGTTGCTAAATTCCTTATAGTTCTCCTAAATTCTATGTTTTTTATGACATAACAAGCAAGTATAGTGTAGAGAGTCCTTGTACCATCTAAACCGCTGTGAAATATATTTTCCATAACCATTTTTTTTTGTATTTTCACTTGTTTGAAGCTGGTGTACAAAACTGATAGTAAAAGACGCAAAAACTAAACTTAAAACAGGACGCATAGAAATAGAGCACATAGAACAGTTCTACCGTTTCTTAGACTTGTTTTCAATGAGAATAACAGATCTATAACTCACATTTCTATGTGACACTTTATCTGGCCTAAAGGTCTATGACACACAACTGACTAATCACAGAGAACGAAGGAGAACAAATAGAGAGTGTGGGGGAAAAAAGAGAAGAGGACGGAGAAGAGAGAGAGATTGTGTTTTTTTTATTTATAGATTGGTGACAGTTTCCATTCGACCTGCCTGAAAACGACCATATTCACACACAAACATTGAATAATTCACAGCCTCAAAGATCTGAGACCAATTCTATAATTATATTTCTACAACCTCAGCGTCACAAACACACATTGGCATCGCCTCATTGGGGACTTTTTCCGTGTGTGTGTGTGTGTGCGTGTGTAACGCTCTGTCGAGCAGGACAGATCCCAGGCGTAGATATATACAGTGCCTTGCGAAAGTATTCGCCCCCCTTGAACTTTGCGACCTTTTGCCACATTTCAGGCTTCAAACATAAAGATATAAAACTGTATTTTTTTGTGAAGAATCAACAACAAGTGGGACACGATCATGAAGTGGAATGACATTTATTGGATATTTCAAACTTTTTTAACAAATCAAAAACTGAAAAATTGGGCGTGCAAAATGATTCAGCCCCCTTAAGTTAATACTTTGTAGCGCCACCTTACACCTAAAGCTGTAAGTCGCTTGGGGTATGTCTCTATCAGTTTTGCACATCGAGAGACTGACATTTTTTCCCATTCCTCCTTGCAAAACAGCTTGAGCTCAGTGAGGTTGGATGGAGAGCATTTGTGAACAGCAGTTTTCAGTTCATTCCACAGATTCTCGATTGGATTCAGGTCTGGACATTGACTTGGCCATTCTAACACCTGGATATGTGTATTTTTGAACCATTCCATTGTAGATTTTGCTTTATGTTTTGGATCATTGTCTTGTTGGAAGACAAATCTCCGTCCCAGTCTCAGGCCTTTTGCAGACTCCATCAAGTCTTTTGCAGACTCCATCAGGTTTTCTTCCAGAATGGTCCTGTATTTGGCTCCATCCATCTTCCCATCAATTTTAACCATCTTCCCTGTCCCTGCTGAAGAATAGCAGGCCCAAACCATGATGCTGCCACCACCATGTTTGACAGTGGGGATGGTGTGTTCAGGGTGATGCGCTGTGTTGCTTTTACGCCAAACATAACGTTTTGCATTGTTGCCAAAAAGTTCAATTTTGGTTTCATCTGACCAGAGCACCTTCTTCCACATGTTTGCTGTGTCTCCCAGGTGGCTTGTGGCAAACTTTAAACAACACTTTTTATGGATATCTTTAAGAAATGGCTTTCTTCTTGCCACTCTTCCATAAAGGCCAGATTTGTGCAATATACGACTGATTGTTGTCCTATGGACAGAGTCTCCCACCTCAGCTGTAGATCTCTGCAGTTCATCCAGAGTGATCATGGGCCTCTTGGCTGCATCTCTGATCAGTCTTCTCCTTGTATGAGCTGAAAGTTTAGAGGGACGGCCAGGTCTTGGTAGATTTGCAGTGGTCTGATACTCCTTCCATTTCAATATTATCACTTGCACAGTGCTCCTTGGGATGTTTAAAGCTTGGGAAGTATTTTTGTATCCAAATCCGGCTTTAAACTTCTTCACAGCAGTATCTCGGACCTGCCTGGTGTGTTCCTTGTTCTTCATGATGCTCTCTGCGCTTTTAACGGACCTCTGAGACTATCACAGTGCAGGTGCATTTATACGGAGACTTGATTACACACAGGTGGATTGTATTTATCATCATTAGTCATTTAGGTCAACATTGGATCATTCAGAGATCCTCACTGAACTTCTGGAGAGAGTTTGCTGCACTGAAAGTAAAGGGGCTGAATAATTTTGCACGCCCAATTTTTCCGTTTTTGATTTGTTAAAAAAGTTTGAAATATCCAATAAATGTCGTTCGACTTCATGATTGTGTCCCACTTGTTGTTGATTCTTCACAAAAAGATACAGTTTTATATCTTTATGTTTGAAGCCTGAAATGTGGCAAAAGGTCGCAAAGTTCAAGGGGGCCGAATACTTTCGCAAGGCACTGTATCATGCCTGTCTGACAGTCTCATGATGATAACCACTGTACTGGAGTTTCCAGTCCTCTGTATACTTCTCCTACATGATGCTGCTGAAGCTCTCTTTACAATACCCCCCCATTATTACATGTACACTATATATTATAAGCACCCCATGCAACGACCAAGCTACCCCTTAGACACCTCAGTGAAAAATGTCTGATACCTCCACTGTCTACAGTAGGTAGATAACTGAAATGTCTGGTGCCTCCACTTTCTACAGTAGGTAGATAACTGAAATGTCTGGTGCCTGTAGTAGGTAGATAACTGAAATGTCTGGTACCTCCACTGTCTTCAGTAGGTAGATAACTGAAATGTCTGGTGCCTCCACTGTCTACAGTAGGTAGATAACTGAAATGTCTGGTACCTCCACTGTCTACAGTAGGTAGATAACTGAAATGTCTGGTACCTCCACTGTCTACAGTAGGTAGATAACTGAAATGTCTGGTACCTCCACTGTCTACAGTAGGTAGATAACTGACATGTCTGGTACCTCCACTGTCTACAGTAGGTAGATAACTGACATGTCTGGTACCTCCACTGTCTACAGTAGGTAGATAACTGACATGTCTGGTACCTCCACTGTCTACAGTAGGTAGATAACTGAAATGTCTGGTACCTCCACTGTCTACAGTAGGTAGATAACTGACATGTCTGGTACCTCCACTGTCTACAGTAGGTAGATGACTGAAATGTCTGGTACCTCCACTGTCTACAGTAGGTAGATAACTGAAATGTCTGGTACCTCCACTGTCTCCACTGTCTACCTCCACTGTCTAGGTAGATAACTGACATGTCTGGTACCTCCACTGTCTACAGTAGGTAGATA
>NC_068455.1:74585517-74603017 GCF_023373465.1 Oncorhynchus keta | reverse complement strand
TCCTCTCCTCCATCCCCATCTCCTCCTCCTCATCTCCTCTATCCCCGTCTCCTCCTCCTCCTCTCCTCCATCCCCGTCTCATGTTCCTCCTCTTCTCCATCCTGTCTCCTCCTCCTCCTCTTCTCCATCCCCGTCTCCTCCTCCTCCTCTCCTCCATCTCCGTCTCCTCCTCCTCCTCCTCCTCCATGTTCCTCCTCCTCCTCTTCTCCATCCCCGTCTCCTCCTCCTCCTCTCCTCCATCCCCGTCTCCTCCTCCTCCTCTCCTCCATCCCCATCTCCTCCTCCTCCTGTTCCTCCATCCATGTCTCCTCCTCCTCATCTCCTCCATAACCCGTCTCCTCCTCCTCATCTCCTCCATCCCCGTCTCCTCCTCCTCCTCTCCTCCATCCCCATCTCCTCCTCCTCCTGTTCCTCCATGGTCCCGTCTGCTCCTCCTCATCTCCTCCATCCCCGTCTCCTCCTCCTCCTCTGTTTCCATCCCCGTCTCCTCCTCCATCCCCATCTCCTCCTCCTCCTCTCCTCCATCCCCTGTCTCCTCCTCCTCATCTCCTCCATCCAAGACTCCTCCTCCTCCTTCCTCCATCCCCATCTCCTCCTACCTCCTCTCCTCCATCCCGTCTCCTCCTCCTCCTCTCCTCCATCCCCATCTCCTCCTCCTCCTCTCCTCCATACTGTTTGTCTCTCCTCCTCCTCCTCTCCTCCATCCATGTCTCCTCCTCCATCCCCGTCTCCTCCTCCTCCTCTCCTCCATCCCCGTCTCCTCCTCCATCCCCGTAGACTCCTCCTCCTCTCCTCCATTTATGTCTCCTCCTCCATCCCCGTCTCCTCCTCCTCCTCTCCTCCATCCCCGTCTCCTCCTCCTCCTCTCCTCCATCCCCTGTCTCCTCCTCCTTCTTCTCCATCCCCGTCTCCTCCTCCTCCTCTCCTCCATCCCCGTCTCCTCCTCCTCTCCTCCATCCCCGTGTCCTCCTCCTCCTCTCCTCCATCCCCGTCTCCTCCTCCTGTCTCTCCTCCATCCCCGTCTCCTCCTCCTCCTCTCCTCCATCCCCGTCTCCTCCTGCTCCTCTCCTCCATCCCCGTCTCCCTCCTCCTCATCTCCTCCATCCCCGTCTCCTCCTCTCCTCCATCCCCGTCTCCTCCTCCTCCTCTCCTCCATCCCCATCTCCTCCTCCATCCCCGTCTCCTCCTCCTCCTCTCCTCCATCTCCTCCTCCTCCTCTCCTCCATCCCCGTCTCCTCCTCCTCCTCTCCTCCATCCCATGTCCTCCTCCTCCTCCTCTCCTCCATCCCCGTCTCCTCCTCCTCCCCTCTCCTCCATCCCGTCTCCTCCTCCATCCCCGTCCTCCCCTCCTCCTCCTCTCCTCCATCCCCATCTCCTCCTCCTCCTCTCCTCCATCCCCGTCTCCTCCTCCTCCTCTCCTCCATCCCCATCTCCTCCTCCTCCTCTCCTCCATCCCCGTCTCCTCCTCCTCCTCTCCTCCATCCCCGTCTCCTCCTCCTCCTCTCCTCCATCCCCGTCTCCTCCTCCTCCTCTCCTCCATCCCCGTCTCCTCCTCCTCCTCTTCTCCATCCCCGTCTCCTCCTCCTCCTCTCCTCCATCCCCGTCTCCTCCTCCCTCCTCCATCTCCTCCATCCCCATCTCCTCCTCCATCCCCGTCTCCTCCTCCTCCTCTCCTCCATCTCCTCCTCCTCCTCTCCTCCATCCCCGTCTCCTCCTCCTCCCTCTCCTCCATCCCCGTCTCCTCCTCCTCCTCTCCTCCATCCCCGTCTCCTCCTCCATCCCCATCTCCTCCATCCCCTCTCCTCCTCCATCCCCATCTCCTCCTCCTCCTCTCCTCTATCCCCGTCTCCTCCTCCTCTCCTCCATCCCCATCTCCTCCTCCTCCTCTCCTCCATCCCCATCTCCTCCTCCTCCTCTCCTCCATCCCCGGGACGAGAGACTACCCAAATGAACCAGCAGTTTAATGAATAGGAGACGGGATGGTGGAGAGGTGAAAAGAGGAGAGGAGAGAGGACAAAAAGGGCCATTGAGACTGGACAGTGGAGGTGGAGATGTTTTGATTCTCTGTGAGGTTTAGTGACGGTAAGCTGAGTGGGTCACGTAAAAAACACACACAAGGAGCAGAGGAGAGGGGAGGGGGAAGAATGAGATATGAGGATGACTGTGGGTCAGATGAGGAGCAGAGGAGAGGGGGAAGAATGAGATATGAGGATGACTGTGGGTCAGATGAGGAGCAGAGGGGAGGGGGAAGAATGAGATATGAGGATGACTGTGGGTCAGATGAGGAGGAGGGGGGGAAGAATGAGATATGAGGATGACTGTGGGTCAGATGAGGAGAGGGGAGGGGGAAGAATGAGATATGAGGATGACTGTGGGTCAGATGAGGGGAGGGGGAAGAATGAGATATGAGGATGACTGTGGGTCAGATGAGGAGCAGAGGGGAGGAGGGAATAAGAGTGCTATGTATGGTCTCCCTGTCTCTACGGTCGTAATGATAGACTATATCAGGCATATCAGGTTTCTGAGAGATTAACACTGCATCAATGAAGTAACGTGGCAGTAGACCCTAACCTGTCCTCTTCGAGTAGACCCTAACCTGTCCTCTTCAAGTAGACCCTAACCTGTCCACTTCAAGGAGACCCTAACCTGTCCTCTTCGAGTAGACCCTAACCTGTGAGGATCTTCAGATGAGGAGAGGGGAGGGGAAGTAGACCCTAACCTGTCCTCTTCGAATGAGTAGACCCTAACCTGTCCTCTTGGGTCAGTAGACCCTAACCTGTCCTCTTCAAGTAGACCCTAACCTGTCCACTTCATAGACTTAGACCCTAACCTGTCCTCTTCGAGTAGACCCTAACCTGTCCTCTTTGAGTAGACCCTAACCTGTCCACTTCGAGTAGACCCTAACCTGTCCTCTTGAGTAGACCCTAACCTGTCCTCTTCGAGTAGACCCTAACCTGTCCTCTTCAAGTAGACCCTAACCTGTCCTCTTCAAGTAGACCCTAACCTGTCCTCTTCGAGTAGACCCTAACCTGTCCTCTTCAAGTAGACCCTAACCTGTCCTCTTCGAGTAGACCCTAACCTGTCCTCTTCGAGTAGACCCTAACCTGTCCTCTTCAAGTAGACCCTAACCTGTCCACTTCAAGTAGACCCTAACCTGTCCTCTTCGAGTAGACCCTAACCTGTCCTCTTCGAGTAGACCCTAACCTGTCCTCTTCAAGTAGACCCTAACCTGTCCTCTTCAAGTAAACCCTAACCTGTCCTCTTCAAGTAAACCCTAACCTGTCCTCTTCAAGTAGACCCTAACCTGTCCTCTTCAAGTAGACCCTAACCTGTCCTCTTCAAGTAGACCCTAACCTGTCCTCTTCAAGTAGACCCTAACCTGTCCTCTTCAAGTAGACCCTAACTTGTTCTCTTCAAGTTGATCTAATGTGTTCTGTTCAAGTTGATCTAACTTGTTCTCTTCAAGTTAATCTAATGTGTTCTCCAAATTAATCTAACTTGTTCTCTTCAAGTTAATCTAACTTGTTCTCTTCAAGTTAATCTAATGTGTTCTGTTCAAGTTGATCTAACTTGTTCTCTTCAAGTTAATCTAACTTGTTCTCTTCAAGTTAATCTAATGTGTTCTCTTCAAGTTAATCTAATGTGTTCTCTTCAAGTTTGTTCTCTTCTAACTTGTTCTCTCAAGTTGATCTAATGTGTTCTCCAAATTAATCTAACTTGTTCTCTTCAAGTTAATCTAACTTGTTCTCTTCAAGTTAATCTAACTTGTTCTCTTCAAGTTAATCTAACTTGTTCTCTTCAAGTTAATCTAACTTGTTCTCCAAATTAATCTAACTTGTTCTCTTCAAGTTAATCTAATGTGTTCTCTTCAAGTTGATCTAACTTGTTCTCCAAATTAATCTAACTTGTTCTCTTCAAGTTAATCTAATGTGTTCTCTTCAAGTTAATCTAACTTGTTCTCTTCTAGTTAATCTAACTTGTTCTCTTCAAGTTAATCTAACTTGTTCTCTTCAAGTTAATCTAACTTGTTCTCCAAATTAATCTAACTTGTTCTCTTCAAGTTAATCCAATGTGTTCTCTTCAAGTTAATCTAACTTGTTCTCCAAATTGATCTAACTTGTTCTCCAAATTAATCTAATGTGTTTTCTTGTATTTGATCTAACAAGTGCTCTTCAAGTTAATCCAATGTGTTCTGTTAAAGTTAATCTAACTTGTTATCTTCAAGTTGACCTAACTGCACAGCGTAAAGTGGAGTGTCAATACTCTGTACCGTTGCATAATAACAGTGCATGAATGGAATGTGTCAGGCTTTTGTTCCAGATCTACACTGGCACATCTGATTCAGCTAATAAACGCTAATCAGCAAGAGAACAAAACTAATTGGACTTTTTGGTAATCTGTAAAGCAAGAATAGGGCAAGTGGGCCAGGTTATTTTACTTGTCCAAAAAATGAATCATATTCTGTAACACCATTGGCCAAAAAGGTAACTGAAAACTGTGCTGTACGGCGCAAGGAACTACTTTACAATAATACAATTCATTATTAGCATTATTAGGCCTATTACCAGACAGAGAATCAGACAAAATGGAGGCTACTCTCTGTCTATTGGCTTCTTTCTCCTCTCTGTCTATTGTCTTCTTCCTCCTCTCTGTCTATTGTCTTCTTCCTCCTCTCTGTCTATTGTCTTCTTCCTCCTCTCTGTCTATTGGCTTCTTCCTCCTGTCTGTCTATTGTCTTCTTCCTCCTCTCTGTCTATTGTCTTCTTCCTCCTCTCTGTCTATTGTCTTCTTCCTCCTCTCTGTCTATTGTCTTCTTCCTCCTCTCTGTCTATTGTCTTCTTCCTCCTGTCTGTCTATTGTCTTCTTCCTCCTCTCTGTCTATTGTCTTCTTCCTCCTCTCTGTCTATTGTCTTCTTCCTCCTCTCTGTCTATTGTCTTCTTCCTCCTCTCTGTCTATTGTCTTCTTCCTCCTCTCTGTCTATTGGCTTCTTCCTCCTCTCTGTCTATTGTCTTCTTCCTCCTCTCTGTCTATTGTCTTCTTCCTCCTCTCTGTCTATTGGTTTCTTTCTCCTCTCTGTCTATTGGCTTCTTTCTCCTCTCTGTCTATTGTCTTCTTCCTCCTCTCTGTCCATTGGTTTCTTTCTCCTCTCTGCCTATTGGTTTCTTTCTACTCTCTGTCTATTGGCTTCTTTCTCCTCTCTGTCTATTGTCTTCTTCCTCCTCTCTGTCTATTGTCTTCTTCCTCCTCTCTGTCTATTGTCTTCTTCCTCCTCTCTGTCTATTGTCTTCTTTCTCCTCTCTGTCTATTGGTTTCTTTCTCCTCTCTGTCTATTGGCTTCTTTCTCCTCTCTGTCTATTGTCTTCTTCCTCCTCTCTGTCTATTGGTTTCTTTCTCCTCTCTGTCTATTGGTTTCTTTCTCCTCTCTGTCTATTGGCTTCTTTCTCCTCTCTGTCTATTGTCTTCTTCCTCCTCTCTGTCTATTGTCTTCTTCCTCCTGTCTGTCTATTGTCTTCTTCCTCCTCTCTGTCTATTGTCTTCTTTCTCCTCTCTGTCTATTGTTTCTTCCTCCTCTCTGTCCATTGGTTTCTTTCTCCTCTCTGCCTATTGGTTTCTTTCTCCTCTCTGTCTATTGGCTTCTTTCCTCCTCTCTGTCTATTGTCTTCTTCCTCCTCTCTGTCTATTGTCTTCTTCCTCCTCTCTGTCTATTGTCTTCTTCCTCCTCTCTGTCTATTGTCTTCTTTCTCCTCTCTGTCTATTGTCTTCTTTCTCCTCTCTGTCTATTGGTTTCTTTCTCCTCTCTGTCTATTGGCTTCTTTCTCCTCTCTGTCTATTGTCTTCTTCCTCCTCTCTGTCTATTGGCTTCTTTCTCCTCTCTGTCTATTGTCTTCTTCCTCCTCTCTGTCTATTGGTTTCTTTCTCCTCTCTGCCTATTGGTTTCTTTCTCCTCTCTGTCTATTGGTTTCTTTCTACTCTCTGTCTATTGGTTTCTTTCTCCTCTCTGTCTATTGTCTTCTTCCTACTCTCTGCCTATTGGCTTCTTCCTCCCTCTCTGCCTATTGGTTTATTTCTCCTCTCTGCCTATTGGCTTCTTTCTCCTCTCTGTCTATTGGCTTCTTCCTCCTCTCTGTCTATTGTCTTCTTCATCCTCTCTGTCTATTGTCTTCTTCCTCCTCTCTGTCTATTGTCTTCTTCCTCCTCTCTGTCTATTGTCTTCTTCCTCCTCTCTGTCTATTGTCTTCTTCCTCCTCTCTGTCTATTGGCTTCTTTCTCCTCTCTGTCTATTGTCTTCTTCCTCCTCTCTGTCCATTGGTTTCTTTCTCCTCTCTGCCTATTGGTTTCTTTCTACTCTCTGTCTATTGGCTTCTTTCTCCTCTCTGTCTATTGTCTTCTTCCTCCTCTCTGTCTATTGTCTTCTTCCTCCTCTCTGTCTATTGTCTTCTTCCTCCTCTCTGTCTATTGTCTTCTTCCTCCTCTCTGTCTATTGTCTTCTTTCTCCTCTCTGTCTATTGGTTTCTTTCTCCTCTCTGTCTATTGGCTTCTTTCTCCTCTCTGTCTATTGTCTTCTTCCTCCTCTCTGTCTATTGGCTTCTTTCTCCTCTCTGTCTATTGTCTTCTTCCTCCTCTCTGTCTATTGGTTTCTTTCTCCTCTCTGCCTATTGGTTTCTTTCTCCTCTCTGTCTATTGGTTTCTTTCTACTCTCTGTCTATTGGTTTCTTTCTCCTCTCTGTCTATTGGCTTCTTCCTACTCTCTGCCTATTGGCTTCTTCCTCCTCTCTGCCTATTGGTTTATTTCTCCTCTCTGCCTATTGGCTTCTTTCTCCTCTCTGTCTATTGGCTTCTTCCTCCTCTCTGTCTATTGTCTTCTTCATCCTCTCTGTCTATTGTCTTCTTCCTCCTCTCTATCTATTGTCTTCTTCCTCCTCTCTGTCTATTGTCTTCTTCCTCCTCTCTGTCTATTGTCTTCTTCCTCCTCTCTGTCTATTGTCTTCTTCCTCCTCTCTGTCTATTGTCTTCTTCCTCCTCTCTGTCTATTGTCTTTTACCTCCTCTCTGTCTATTGTCTTCTTCCTCCTCTCTGTCTATTGTCTTCTTCCTCCTCTCTGTCTATTGTCTTCTTCCTCCTCTCTGTCTATTGTCTTCTTCCTCCTCTCTGTCTATTGTCTTCTTTCTCCTCTCTGTCTATTGTCTTCTTCCTCCTCTCTGTCTATTGTCTTCTTCCTCCTCTCTGTCTATTGTCTTCTTCCTCCTCTCTGTCTATTGTCTTCTTCCTCCTCTCTGTCTATTGTCTTCTTCCTCCTCTCTGTCTATTGTCTTCTTCCTCCTCTCTGTCTATTGTCTTCTTCCTCCACTCTGTCTATTGTCTTCTTCCTCCTCTCTGTCTATTGTCTTCTTCCTCCTCTCTGTCTATTGTCTTCTTCCTCCTCTCTGTCTATTGGCTTCTTTCTCCTGTCTGTCTATTGTCTTCTTCCTCCTCTCTGTCTATTGTCTTCTTCCTCCTCTCTGTCTATTGTCTTCTTCCTCCTCTCTGTCTATTGTCTTCTTCCTCCTGTCTGTCTATTGTCTTCTTCCTCCTCTCTGTCTATTGGCTTCTTACTCCTGTCTGTCTATTGTCTTCTTCCTCCTCTCTGTCTATTGTCTTCTTCCTCCTGTCTGTCTATTGTCTTCTTCCTCCTCTCTGTCTATTGTCTTCTTCCTCCTCTCTGTCTATTGTCTTCTTCCTCCTCTCTGTCTATTGTCTTCTTCCTCCTGTCTGTCTATTGTCTTCTTCCTCCTCTCTGTCTATTGTCTTCTTCCTCCTGTCTGTCTATTGTCTTCTTCCTCCTCTCTGTCTATTGTCTTCTTCCTCCTGTCTGTCTATTGTCTTCTTCCTCCTCTCTGTCTATTGGCTTCTTCCTCCTCCTGTCTGTCTATTGTCTTCTTCCTCCTCTCTGTCTATTGTCTTCTTCCTCTCTGTCTGTCTTATTGTCTTCTTCCTCCTCTCTGTCTATTGTCTTCTTCCTCCTGTCTGTCTATTGTCTTCTTCCTCCTCTCTGTCTATTGTCTTCTTCCTCCTGTCTGTCTATTGTCTTCTTCCTCCTCTCTGTCTATTGTCTTCTTCCTCCTCTCTGTCTATTGTCTTCTTCCTCCTCTCTGTCTATTGTCTTCTTCCTCCTCTCTGTCTATTGTCTTCTTCCTCCTCTCTGTCTATTGTCTTCTTTCTCCTGTCTGTCTATTGTCTTCTTCCTCCTCTCTGTCTATTGTCTTCTTCCTCCTCTCTATTGTCTATTGTCTTCTTCCTCCTCTCTGTCTATTGTCTTCTTCCTCCTCTCTGTCTATTGTCTTCTTCCTCCTCTCTGTCTATTGTCTTCTTCCTCCTCTCTGTCTATTGTCTTCTTCCTCCTCTCTGTCTATTGTCTTCTTCCTCCTCTCTGTCTATTGTCTTCTTCCTCCTGTCTGTCTATTGTCTTCTTCCTCCTCTCTGTCTATTGTCTTCTTCCTCCTCTCTGTCTATTGTCTTCTTCCTCCTCTCTGTCTATTGTCTTCTTCCTCCTCTCTGTCTATTGTCTTCTTCCTCCTCTCTGTCTATTGTCTTCTTCCTCCTCTCTGTCTATTGTCTTCTTCCTCCTCTCTGTCTATTGTCTTCTTCCTCCTCTCTGTCTATTGTCTTCTTCCTCCTCTGTCTGTCTATTGTCTTCTTCCTCCTCTCTGTCTATTGTCTTCTTCCTCCTCTCTGTCTATTGTCTTCTTCCTCCTCTCTGTCTATTGTCTTCTTCCTCCTCTCTGTCTATTGTCTTCTTCCTCCTCTCTGTCTATTGTCTTCTTCCTCCTCTCTGTCTATTGTCTTCTTCCTCCTCTCTGTCTATTGTCTTCTTCCTCCTCTCTGTCTATTGTCTTCTTCCTCCTCTCTGTCTATTGTCTTCTTCCTCCTCTCTGTCTATTGTCTTCTTCCTCCTCTCTGTCTATTGTCTTCTTCCTCCTCTCTGTCTATTGTCTTCTTCCTCCTCTCTGTCTATTGTCTTCTTCCTCCTCTCTGTCTATTGTCTTCTTCCTCCTCTCTGTCTATTGTCTTCTTCCTCCTCTCTGTCTATTTCTTCTTCCTCCTCTCTGTCTATTGTCTTCTTCCTCCTCTCTGTCTATTGTCTTCTTCCTCCTCTCTGTCTATTGTCTTCTTCCTCCTCTCTGTCTATTGTCTTCTTCCTCCTCTCTGTCTATTGTCTTCTTCCTCCTCTCTGTCTATTGTCTTCTTCCTCCTCTCTGTCTATTGTCTTCTTCCTCCTCTCTGTCTATTGTCTTCTTCCTCCTCTCTGTCTATTGTCTTTTCTTCCTCTCTCTCTGTCTATTGTCTTCTTCCTCCTCTCTGTCTATTGTCTTCTTCCTCCTCTCTGTCTATTGTCTTCTTCCTCCTCTCTGTCTATTGTCTTCCCTCCTCTCTGTCTATTGTCTTCTTCCTCCTCTCTGTCTATTGTCTTCTTCCTCCTCTCTGTCTATTGTCTTCTTCCTCCTCTCTGTCTATTGTCTTCTTCCTCCTCTCTGTCTATTGTCTTCTTCCTCCTCTCTGTCTATTGTCTTCTTCCTCCTGTCTGACTATTGTCTTCTTCCTCCTGTCTGTCTATTGTCTTCTTCCTCCTCTCTGTCTATTGTTTCTTTCTCCTCTCTGCCTATTGGTTTCTTTCTCCTCTCTGTCTATTGGTTTCTTTCTACTCTCTGTCTATTGGTTTCTTTCTCCTCTCTGTCTATTGGCTTCTTCCTCCTCTCTGCCTATTGTCTTCTTCCTCCTCTCTGCCTATTGGTTTATTTCTCCTCTCTGCCTATTGGCTTCTTTCTCCTCTCTGTCTATTGGCTTCTTCTCCTCTCTGTCTATTGGTCTTCTTCCTCCTCTCTGTCTATTGTCTTCTTCCTCCTCTCTGTCTATTGTCTTCTTCCTCCTCTCTGTCTATTGTCTTCTTCCTCCTCTCTGTCTATTGTCTTCTTCCTCCTCTCTGTCTATTGTCTTCTTCCTCCTGTCTGTCTATTGTCTTCTTCCTCCTGTCTGTCTATTGTCTTTTCCTCCTCTCTGTCTATTGTCTTCTTCCTCCTCTCTGTCTATTGTCTTCTTCCTCCTCTCTGTCTATTGTCTTCTTCCTCCTGTCTGTCTATTGTCTTTTCCTCCTCTCTGTCTATTGTCTTCTTCCTCCTGTCTGTCTATTGTCTTCTTCCTCCTCTCTCTGTCTATTGTCTTCTTCCTCCTCTCTGTCTATTGTCTTCTTTCTCCTCTCTGTCTATTGTCTTCTTCCTCCTCTCTGTCTATTGTCTTCTTCCTCCTCTCTGTCTATTGTCTTCTTCCTCCTCTCTGTCTATTGTCTTCTTTCCTCCTCTCTGTCTATTGTCTTCTTCCTCCTCTCTGTCTATTGTCTTCTTCCTCCTCTCTGTCTATTGTCTTCTTCCTCCTCTCTGTCTATTGTCTTCTTCCTCTCTCTGTCTATTGTCTTCTTCCTCCTCTCTGTCTATTGTCTTCTTCCTCCTCTCTGTCTATTGTCTTCTTCCTCCTCTCTGTCTATTGTCTTCTTCCTCCTCTCTATCTATTGTCTTCTTCCTCCTCTCTGTCTATTGTCTTCTTCCTCCTCTCTGTCTATTGTCTTCTTCCTCCTCTCTGTCTATTGTCTTCTCCTTCTGTCTCCTCTCTGTCTATTGTCTTCTTCCTCCTCTCTGTCTATTGTCTTCTTCCTCCTCTCTGTCTATTGTCTTCTTCCTCCTCTCTGTCTATTGGCTTCTTCCTCCTCTCTGTCTATTGTCTTCTTCCTCCTCTCTGTCTATTGTCTTCTTCCTCCTCTCTGTCTATTGTCTTCTTCCTCCTCTCTGTCTATTGTCTTCTACCTCCTCTCTGTCTATTGTCTTCTTCCTCCTCTCTGTCTATTGTCTTCTTCCTCCTCTCTGTCTATTGTCTTCTTCCTCCTCTCTGTCTATTGTCTTCTTCCTCCTCTCTGTCTATTGTCTTCTTCCTCCTCTCTGTCTATTGTCTTCTTCCTCCTGTCTGTCTATTGTCTTCTTCCTCCTGTCTGTCTATTGTCTTCTTCCTCCTCTCTGTCTATTGTCTTCTTCCTCCTCTCTGTCTATTGTCTTCTTCCTCCTGTCTGTCTATTGTCTTCTTCCTCCTGTCTGTCTATTGTCTTCTTCCTCCTCTCTGTCTATTGTCTTCTTCCTCCTGTCTGTCTATTGTCTTCTTCCTCCTGTCTGTCTATTGTCTTCTTCCTCCTCTCTGTCTATTGTCTTCTTCCTCCTCTCTGTCTATTGTCTTCTTCCTCCTCTCTGTCTATTGTCTTCTTCCTCCTCTCTGTCTATTGTCTTCTTCCTCCTCTCTGTCTATTGTCTTCTTCCTCCTCTCTGTCTATTGTCTTCTTCCTCCTCTCTGTCTATTGTCTTCTTCCTCCTCTCTGTCTATTGTCTTCTTCCTCCTCTCTGTCTATTGTCTTCTTCCTCCTCTCTGTCTATTGGCTTCTTCCTCCTCTCTGTCTATTGTCTTCTTCCTCCTCTCTGTCTATTGTCTTCTTCCTCCTCTCTGTCTATTGTCTTCTTCCTCCTGTCTGTCTATTGTCTTCTTCCTCCTCTCTGTCTATTGTCTTCTTCCTCCTCTCTGTCTATTGTCTTCTTCCTCCTCTCTGTCTATTGTCTTCTTCCTCCTCTCTGTCTATTGTCTTCTTCCTCCTGTCTGTCTATTGTCTTCTTCCTCCTCTCTGTCTATTGTCTTCTTCCTCCTCTCTGTCTATTGTCTTCTTCCTCCTCTCTGTCTATTGTCTTCTTCCTCCTGTCTGTCTATTGTCTTCTTCCTCCTCTCTGTCTATTGTCTTCTTCCTCCTCTCTGTCTATTGTCTTCTTCCTCCTCTCTGTCTATTGTCTTCTTCCTCCTCTCTGTCTATTGTCTTCTTCCTCCTGTCTGTCTATTGTCTTCTTCCTCCTGTCTGTCTATTGTCTTCTTCCTCCTCTCTGTCTATTGTCTTCTTCCTCCTCTCTGTCTATTGTCTTCTTCCTCCTCTCTGTCCATTGGTTTCTTTCTCCTCTCTGTCTATTGTCTTCTTTTCTTTCTATTGTCTCTCTGTCTATTGTCTTCTTTTCTCCTCTCTGTCTATTGTCTTCTTCCTCCTCTCTGTCTATTGTCTTCTTCCTCCTCTCTGTCTATTGTCTTCTTCCTCCTCTCTGTCTATTGTCTTCTTCCTCCTCTCTGTCTATTGTCTTCTTTCTCCTCTCTGTCTATTGGTTTCTTTCTCCTCTCTGTCTATTGGCTTCTTTCTCCTCTCTGTCTATTGTCTTCTTCCTCCTCTCTGTCTATTTGTCTTTCTCCTCTCTGTCTATTGTCTTCTTCCTCCTCTCTGTCTATTGGTTTCTTTCTCCTCTCTGCCTATTGGTTTCTTTTCCTCTCTGTCTATTGGTTTCTTTCTACTCTCTGTCTATTGTTTCTTTCTCCTCTCTGTCTATTGTCTTCTTCCTACTCTCTGTCTATTGTCTTCTTCCTCCTCTCTGCCTATTGGTTTATTTCTCCTCTCTGCCTATTGTCTTCTTTCTCCTCTCTGTCTATTGCTTCTTCCTCCTCTCTGTCTATTGTCTTCTTCATCCTCTCTGTCTATTGTCTTCTTCCTCCTCTCTGTCTATTGTCTTCTTCCTCCTCTCTGTCTATTGTCTTCTTCCTCCTCTCTGTCTATTGTCTTCTTCCTCCTCTCTGTCTATTGTCTTCTTTCTCCTCTCTGTCTATTGTCTTCTTCCTCCTCTCTGTCCATTGTTTCTTTCCTCCTCTCTGCCTATTGGTTTCTTTCTACTCTCTGTCTATTGGTTTCTTTCTACTCTCTGTCTATTGGCTTCTTTCTCCTCTCTGTCTATTGTCTTCTTCCTCCTCTCTGTCTATTGTCTTCTTCCTCCTCTCTGTCTATTGTCTTCTTCCTCCTCTCTGTCTATTGTCTTCTTTCTCCTCTCTGTCTATTGGTTTCTTTCTCCTCTCTGTCTATTGTCTTCTTTCTCCTCTCTGTCTATTGTCTTCTTCCTCCTCTCTGTCTATTGGCTTCTTTCTCCTCTCTGTCTATTGTCTTCTTCCTCCTCTCTGTCTATTGGTTTCTTTCTCCTCTCTGTCTATTGGTTTCTTTCTCCTCTCTGTCTATTGTTTCTTCCTACTCTCTGTCTATTGGTTTCTTTTCCTCCTCTCTGTCTATTGTCTTCTTCCTACTCTCTGCCTATTGGCTTCTTCCTCCTCTCTGTCTATTGGTTTATTTCTCCTCTCTGCCTATTGGCTTCTTTCTCCTCTCTGTCTATTGTCTTCTTCCTCTCTCTGTCTATTGTCTTCTTCATCCTCTCTGTCTATTGTCTTCTTCCTCCTCTCTATCTATTGTCTTCTTCCTCCTCTCTGTCTATTGTCTTCTTCCTCCTCTCTGTCTATTGTCTTCTTCCTCCTCTCTGTCTATTGTCTTCTTCCTCCTCTCTGTCTATTGTCTTCTTCCTCCTCTCTGTCTCCTCCTGTCTTCTTCCTCCTCCTCTGTCTATTGTCTTCTTCCTCCTCTCTGTCTATTGTCTTCTTCCTCCTCTCTGTCTATTGTCTTCTTCCTCCTCTCTGTCTATTGTCTTCTTCCTCCACTCTGTCTATTGTCTTCTTTCTCCACTCTGTCTATTGTCTTCTTCCTCCTCTCTGTCTATTGTCTTCTTCCTCCACTCTGTCTATTGTCTTCTTCCTCCTCTCTGTCTATTGTCTTCTTCCTCCTCTCTGTCTATTGTCTTCTTCCTCCTCTCTGTCTATTGTCTTCTTCCTCCTCTCTGTCTATTGTCTTCTTCCTCCTCTCTGTCTATTGTCTTCTTCCTCCTCTCTGTCTATTGTCTTCTTCCTCCTCTCTGTCTATTGTCTTCTTCCTCCTCTCTGTCTATTGTCTTCTTCCTCCTCTCTGTCTGTCTTCTTCCTCCTCTCTGTCTATTGTCTTCTTCCTCCTCTCTGTCTATTGTCTTCTTCCTCCTCTCTGTCTATTGTCTTCTTCCTCCTCTCTGTCTATTGTCTTCTTCCTCCTGTCTGTCTATTGTCTTCTTCCTCCTCTCTGTCTATTGTCTTCTTCCTCCTGTCTGTCTATTGTCTTCTTCCTCCTGTCTGTCTATTGTCTTCTTCCTCCTGTCTGTCTATTGTCTTCTTCCTCCTCTCTGTCTATTGTCTTCTTCCTCCTGTCTGTCTATTGTCTTCTTCCTCCTCTCTGTCTATTGTCTTCTTCCTCCTGTCTGTCTATTGTCTTCTTCCTCCTCTCTGTCTATTGTCTTCTTCCTCCTGTCTGTCTATTGTCTTCTTCCTCCTCTCTGTCTATTGTCTTCTTCCTCCTGTCTGTCTATTGTCTTCTTCCTCCTGTCTGTCTATTGTCTTCTTCCTCCTGTCTGTCTATTGTCTTCTTCCTCCTCTCTGTCTATTGTCTTCTTCCTCCTGTCTGTCTATTGTCTTCTTCCTCCTCTCTGTCTATTGTCTTCTTCCTCCTGTCTGTCTATTGTCTTCTTCCTCCTCTCTGTCTATTGTCTTCTTCCTCCTGTCTGTCTATTGTCTTCTTCCTCCTCTCTGTCTATTGTCTTCTTCCTCCTGTCTGTCTATTGTCTTCTTCCTCCTCTCTGTCTATTGTCTTCTTCCTCCTCTCTGTCTATTGTCTTCTTCCTCCTCTCTGTCTATTGTCTTCTTCCTCCTGTCTGTCTATTGTCTTCTTCCTCCTCTCTGTCTATTGTCTTCTTCCTCCTCTCTGTCTATTGTCTTCTTCCTCCTCTCTGTCTATTGTCTTCTTCCTCCTCTCTGTCTATTGTCTTCTTCCTCCTCTCTGTCTATTGTCTTCTTCCTCCTCTCTGTCTATTGTCTTCTTCCTCCTCTCTGTCTATTGTCTTCTTCCTCCTGTCTGTCTATTGTCTTCTTCCTCCTCTCTGTCTATTGTCTTTTCCTCCTCTCTGTCTATTGTCTTCTTCCTCCTCTCTGTCTATTGTCTTCTTCCTCCTCTCTGTCTATTGTCTTCTTCCTCCTGTCTGTCTATTGTCTTCTTCCTCCTCTCTGTCTATTGTCTTCTTCCTCCTGTCTGTCTATTGTCTTCCTCCTTCCTCCTCTCTGTCTATTGTCTTCTTCCTCCTCTCTGTCTATTGTCTTCTTCCTCCTCTCTGTCTATTGTCTTCTTCCTCCTCTCTGTCTATTGTCTTCTTCCTCCTCTCTGTCTATTGTCTGTCTTCCTCCTCTCTGTCTATTGTCTTCTTCCTCCTCTCTGTCTATTGTCTTCTTCCTCCTCTCTGTCTATTGTCTTCTTCCTCCTCTCTGTCTATTGTCTTCTTCCTCCTCTCTGTCTATTGTCTTCTTCCTCCTCTCTGTCTATTGTCTTCTTCCTCCTCTCTGTCTATTGTCTTCTTCCTCCTCTCTGTCTATTGTCTTCTTCCTCCTCTCTGTCTATTGTCTTCTTCCTCCTCTCTGTCTATTGTCTTCTTCCTCCTCTCTGTCTATTGTCTTCTTCCTCCTCTCTGTCTATTGTCTTCTTCCTCCTCTCTGTCCTCCTCTCTGTCTATTGTCTTCTTCCTCCTCTCTGTCTATTGTCTTCTTCCTCCTCTCTGTCTATTGTCTTCTTCCTCCTCTCTGTCTATTGTCTTCTTCCTCCTCTCTGTCTATTGCTTCTTCCTCCTCTCTGTCTATTGTCTTCTTCCTCCTCTGTCTCTGTCTATTGTCTTCTTCCTCCTCTCTGTCTATTGTCTTCTTCCTCCTCTCTGTCTATTGTCTTCTTCCTCCTCTCTGTCTATTGTCTTCTTCCTCCTGTCTGTCTATTGTCTTCTTCCTCCTCTCTGTCTATTGTCTTCTTCCTCCTCTCTGTCTATTGTCTTCTTCCTCCCTCTGTCTATTGTCTTCTTCCTCCTCTCTGTCTATTGTCTTCTTCCTCCTCTCTGTCTATTGTCTTCTTCCTCCTGTCTGTCTATTGTCTTCTTCCTCCTCTCTGTCTATTGTCTTCTCCTCCTCTCTGTCTATTGTCTTCTTCCTCCTCTCTGTCTATTGTCTTCTTCCTCCTGTCTGTCTATTGTCTTCTTCCTCCTGTCTGTCTATTGTCTTCTTCCTCCTCTCTGTCTATTGTCTTCTTCCTCCTGTCTGTCTATTGTCTTCTTCCTCCTGTCTGTCTATTGTCTTCTTCCTCCTCTCTGTCTATTGTCTTCTTCCTCCTCTCTGTCTATTGTCTTCTTCCTCCTCTCTGTCTATTGTCTTCTTCCTCCTCTCTGTCTATTGTCTTCTTCCTCCTCTCTGTCTATTGTCTTCTTCCTCCTCTCTGTCTATTGTCTTCTTCCTCCTCTCTGTCTATTGGCTTCTTCCTCCTCTCTGTCTATTGTCTTCTTCCTCCTCTCTGTCTGTCTATTGTCTTCTTCCTCCTCTCTGTCTATTGGCTTCTTCCTCCTCTCTGTCTATTGTCTTCTTCCTCCTCTCTGTCTATTGTCTTCTTCCTCCTCTCTGTCTATTGTCTTCTTCCTCCTGTCTGTCTATTGTCTTCTTCCTCCTCTCTGTCTATTGTCTTCTTCCTCCTCTCTGTCTATTGTCTTCTTCCTCCTCTCTGTCTATTGTCTTCTTCCTCCTCTCTGTCTATTGTCTTCTTCCTCCTGTCTGTCTATTGTCTTCTTCCTCCTGTCTGTCTATTGTCTTCTTCCTCCTCTCTGTCTATTGTCTTCTTCCTCCTCTCTGTCTATTGTCTTCTTCCTCCTGTCTGTCTATTGTCTTCTTCCTCCTCTCTGTCTATTGTCTTCTTCCTCCTGTCTGTCTATTGTCTTCTTCCTCCTCTCTGTCTATTGGCTTCTTCCTCCTGTCTGTCTATTGTCTTCTTCCTCCTCTCTGTCTATTGTCTTCCTTCTGTCTATTGTCTTCTTCCTCCTGTCTGTCTATTGTCTTCTTCCTCCTCTCTGTCTATTGTCTTCTTCCTCCTCTCTGTCTATTGTCTTCTTCCTCCTGTCTGTCTATTGTCTTCTTCCTCCTGTCTGTCTATTGTCTTCTTCCTCCTCTCTGTCTATTGTCTTCTTCCTCCTGTCTGTCTATTGTCTTCTTCCTCCTGTCTGTCTATTGTCTTCTTCCTCCTCTCTGTCTATTGTCTTCTTCCTCCTGTCTGTCTATTGTCTTCTTCCTCCTGTCTGTCTATTGTCTTCTTCCTCCTGTCTGTCTATTGTCTTCTTCCTCCTCTCTGTCTATTGTCTTCTTCCTCCTGTCTGTCTATTGTCTTCTTCCTCCTGTCTGTCTATTGTCTTCTTCCTCCTCTCTGTCTATTGTTTCTTCCTCCTCTCTGTCTATTGTCTTCTTCCTCCTCTCTGTCTATTGTCTTCTTCCTCCTGTCTGTCTATTGTCTTCTTCCTCCTCTCTGTCTATTGTCTTCTTCCTCCTCTCTGTCTATTGTCTTCTTCCTCCTCTCTGTCTATTGTCTTCTTCCTCCTCTCTGTCTATTGTCTTCTTCCTCCTCTCTGTCTATTGTCTTCTTCCTCCTCTCTGTCTATTGTCTTCTTCCTCCTCCTGTCTATTGTCTTCTTCCTCCTCTCTGTCTATTGTCTTCTT
>NC_068455.1:74578017-74580517 GCF_023373465.1 Oncorhynchus keta | reverse complement strand
TATCCACCATCCCTGTCCATAACCCTATCCACCATCCCTGTCCATAACCCTATCCACCATCCCTGTCCATAACCCTAGCAAAACACAAGCTTACTTGATGGTAATTACGCTCACCACTGCCCCATAGTGGCAGGTTGTAGTTTTGAAGGCATCTCCAGATGTGGATGGACGTCAAATTTTGAAGTGTAACTTGAGCAACGTGTGTATGTCCCTGTGTGTGTGTGTGTGTAAATTGACTTGGATTGGGTCTGAGTGTGAATGTCCCTGTGTGTGTGTGTGTGTGTGTGTGTGTGTGTGTGTGTGTGTGTGTGTGTGTGTGTGTGTGTGTGTGTGTGTGTGTGTGTGTGTGTGTGTGTGTGTGTGTGTGTGTGTGTGTCCAGTGCGTGCATGCGTGCGTGCGTGCGTGCGTGCGTGCGTGCGTGCGTGCGTCCACTTGCTCACTCGTTCTCATGTGTGCATCTCTTGGATCAACAATATCTCAGCGTCTCATTTCAGGGGGGTTTGAATGAAAAAATACGATGGTTAAGTTTAATCATTAAATCCGACTGGTTAAGGTAAAGGGGTAAGGTAAAGGGTTAAGGTAAGGGTTAAGGGTAAAGGTTTAAGGGGTACGGGTTAATGGTTAATGGTTAAGGGTTAATGGGTAAGGTAAAGGTTAAGGGGTAAGGTTAAGGTTTAAGGTAATGGTTAAGGGTTAAGGGTTAAGGTAAGGGTTAAGGGTAAAGGTTTAAGGGGTACGGGTTAATGGTTAATGGTTAAGGGTTAATGGGTAAGGTAAAGGTTAAGGGGTAAGGTAAGGGTTAAGGTAAAGGTAAAGGTTAAGGGGTAAGGTAAGGGTTAAGGTAAGGGTTAAGGTAAGGGTTAAGGGTAAAGGTTTAAGGGGTACGGGTTAATGGTTAATGGTTAAGGGTTAATGGGTAAGGTAAAGGTTAAGGGGTAAGGTTAAGGTTTAAGGTAAAAGGGTTAAGGGTTAAGGGTAAAGGTTTAAGGGGTACGGGTTAATGGTTAATGGTTAAGGGTTAATGGGTAAGGTAAAGGTTAAGGGGTAAGGTAAGGGTTAAGGTAAGGGTTAAAGGTAAAGGTTTAAGGGGTACGGGTTAATGGTTAAGGGTTAATGGGTAAGGTAAGGGTTAAGGTAAAGGGTTAAGGTAAGGGTTAAGGGCTAAGGTAAGCGTTAAGGTTTAAGGTAATGGTTAAGGGGTAAGGTAAGGGTTAAGGTAAGGGTTAAGGGTAAAGGTTTAAGGGGTACGGGTTAATGGTTAAGGTAAGGGTTAAGGGTTAATGGTTAAGGGTTAATGGTTAAGGTAAGGGTTAAGGTAAGGGTTAAGGTAAGGGTTAAGTTAAGGGTTAAGGTAATGGCTAAGGTAATGGCTAAGGTAAGCGTTAAGGTTTAAGGTAATGGTTAAGGTAAGGGTTAAGTTAAGGGGTAAGGTAAGGGTAAGGGTTAAGGGTAAAGGTTTAAGGGGTACGGGTTAATGGTTAATGGTTAAGGGTTAAGGTAAGGGTTAAGGGTTAAGGTAAGGGTTAAGGTAATGGTTAAGGGTTAAGGTAAGGGTTAAGGTAAGGGTTAAGTTAATGGCTAAGGTAAGCGTTAAGGTTTAAGGTAATGGTTAAGGGTTAAGGTAAGGGTTAAGGGTAAAGGTTTAAGGGGTACGGGTTAATGGTTAAGTTAAGGGTTAAGGGTTAAGGTAATGGTTAAGGTAAGGGTTAAGGTAAGGGTTAAGGTAAGGGTTAAGGTAATGGCTAAGGTAATGGCTAAGGTAAGCGTTAAGGTTTAAGGTAATGGTTGAGGTAAGGGTTAAGTTAAGGGGTAAGGGTTAAGGTAAGGGTCAAGGGTAAGGGTCAAGGGTTAAGTGTTAAGGGTTGAGGGTTGGGACAGGGTTAAAACAGAAAATACAATTTATTCTAGCCAAACGGTTTGGTTAACGTCAGACCAGCTTTTCAGCTCAAGTGTTTTATACAAAGACACAGAGTCTACAGAGGCTAACGCTGTAGCCAAAGACCCCCCCCCCCCCACACACACGCAAACAAACAGTCACAAAACCCAGACCAGCCCACATAAAACCATCTGCACTCATTAGCATGAGTATTTCCATGCAAGAACACAGGCCAGAATGAAAAGCCAAGAGTTGGGTTTGGCTAATGCTAACCTAATGTTAGCTATATAACCTAGCGTTTCCAATAGAAGTCGGCCAAGGGCTGGTTTTGGGTAAAGCTTTCTAAACGTTAGCCATGTAGCCTAGTGTCTCCACTAGAAGTAGGACAAGAAATGTTTTTTTTTTTTGCTAATGCTAACCTTATGTTAGCCATGTAGCCTAGCGTCTCCACTAGAAGTAGGACAAGAAATGTTTTTTTTTTTTGCTAATGCTAACCTTATGTTAGCCATGTAGCCTAGCGCTTTCAAACTACTCTAACCAAACACTTTAACTCTTAGCCTGAACTTTAAAATACAGTTAAATTGCAATTCCTAATTGAGGAAACAAAGCGATTCACAAAATCA
>NC_068455.1:74570517-74575517 GCF_023373465.1 Oncorhynchus keta | reverse complement strand
ATATGTTAATTATCTACAGTAGAGATAGGGGGGCATTTCAGATATAACCTACATCTGTGTGGTCTCATAGAACTTAAGGCTTAGTTCTATGAGACCACACAGATGTAGGTTATATGTAGGTTATATCTGTAGTATGGCACTATCTAGGGAATAGGGTGCCAGAATAGGGCACTATCTAGGGAATAGGGTGCCAGAGTAGTACACACTTTAGGGAATAGGGTGCCAGAATAGGGCACTAACTAGGGAATAGGGTGCCAGAATAGGGCACTATCTAGGGAATAGGATGCCAGAGTAGTACATTATCTAAGGAATAGGGTGCCAGAGTAGTGCACTATTTCGGGAATAGGGTGCCAGTCTTACCTTCGAGATGTAGGCCTTGATGCCCTCTGCCAGCTTGATGCAGGGTTCTCCAAACAGCTGAGCCAGGTCTTCTGGGATGTCCTGGTCTTTATCCAGAGCATTCAGCAGACTGAGGCACTTCAGCTCCTCTGTCACGCCCTGGCTACGCACCTGGAAGACAGGGAGAATATAAAAGACTTAGGAGAGGTATTAAGACTGACATAGCATGACGTAACAGTGACATAAGGCACTTCAGCTCCTCTGTCACGCCCTGGCTATTGCCTCAATGATGACAGATCAACAACAATATGATAACAAAGGATTATCCAGGAAATACTCTGATTTAGCCACGCCTCCAGGAAATGCTCTGATGTAGCCACTCCTCCAGGAAATACTCTGATTTAGCCACTCCTCCAGGAAATACTCTGATTTAGCCACGCCTCCAGGAAATGCTCTGATTTAGCCACTCCCCCAGGAAATGCTCTGATTTAGCCACTCCTCCAGGAAATACTCTGATTTAGCCACTCCTCCAGGAAATACTCAGATTTAGCCACTCCTCCAGGAAATACTCAGATTTAGCCACTCCCCCAGGAAATACTCTGATTTAGCCACTCCTCCAGGAAATACTCTGATTTAGCCACTCCTCCAGGAAATGCTCTGATTTAGCCACTCCTCCAGGAAATGCTCTGATTTAGCCACTCCTCCAGGAAATGCTCTGATTTAGCCACTCCTCCAGGAAATACTCTGATTTAGCCACTCCTCCAGGAAATGCTCTGATTTAGCCACTCCTCCAGGAAATGCTCTGATTTAGCCACTCCTCCAGGAAATGCTCTGATTTAGCCACTCCCCCAGGAAATACTCTGATTTAGCCACTCCTCCAGGAAATACTCTGATTTAGCCACTCCTCCAGGAAATACTCTGATTTAGCCACTCCTCCAGGAAATACTCTGATTTAGCCACTCCCCCAGGAAATACTCTGATTTAGCCACTCCCCCAGGAAATGCTCTGATTTAGCCACTCCTCCAGGAAATACTCTGATTTAGCCACTCCTCCAGGAAATACTCTGATTTAGCCACTCCCCCAGGAAATGCTCTGATTTAGCCACTCCTCCAGGAAATACTCTGATTTAGCCACTCCTCCAGGAAATACTCTGATTTAGCCACTCCCCCAGGAAATACTCAGATTTAGCCACTCCTCCAGGAAATACTCAGATTTAGCCACTCCTCCAGGAAATACTCTGATTCCTCTCTTTTATTTCTCTCTATACCCCACTCTCTGCAGTTCATTTCAGTATTCAATTTGAGTCTTTGTGTATAATTTGTGTATAATTGGTGTGTGTGTGTGCATATTTGTGTGTGTGTGTGTGTGTGTGTGTGTGTGTGTGTGTGTGCGTGTGTGTGTATGCGTGCGTGTGTGTTAATGTATAATTTGGAGCCGGGGGTACGGAACTGTTCAGCGTCACGGTTGGGGGGTTCGTACTAATGACTCTTTAACAAGCCCCAACAGGGGGTGTGTGTGTGCGTGTGTGTGTATGGTTGTGGTGGTCGCTTTCTCCTCATTCTATCAGCCATTTTGTTGACGTTGATGGTTAAATGGTATGCCCCTTATAGGGGAAGTGATGGAGAACAGGGAGAAGGAGGGGGAACTTCTACAAGAAGAGTCTGGCACTCCACATACAGGAAGTGTCTGGCTTCTCATAAACAGTGGATGGCTGCCTTTCAATACTCTACAATGGCTTCCTCTCCTCATCTCCTCATCTTCTTTCCTTTTGTCTCCTTGTCTACGCTAATGTAAAAAAGCAGGACTGATTTCAACAAATACGAGAAGGATTCACCTTTTTGCTTGTCACCATATTTTTCTCCATATTGTTTTGTTTTTGAATGAGTACCAACGAAGGAGAGGAGATAAGAGGAGAGCACGGCACTCCAGACTATTGAGATGCACCCAAGTCTAGCTGGACTGCTGACATTTCGTTGTCTTTGTGACATCAGCGAATGTTGATGTTCCGTAGACCTCAACCAAAACACACTCCCCGTTCCATCTGACGGAATTGGGAATTCTTAAGGGGTATTCGTTTTGACAGCGCTAGCTGGGGAGTAGTTGGATTTGTGTGTGTGTGTGTGTGTGTGTGTGTGTGTGTGTGTGTGTGTGTGTGTGTGTGTGTGTGTGTGTGTGTGTGTGTGTGTGTGTGTGTGTGTGTGTGTGTGTGGGTGGGTTAGGGAGTGGTTGGATTTAACATGCCAGCAAGTCAACTCCTTCTTATTTTAATTGAGATAATATTATCTACTTGATGGCACTGGAGTGAAAATGGGCTGATTAAAAATTCCTGAAGTACAGTTATTTAACAGATGTTTACAACAAGGGAGTGGAGACTACAGTGTGTGTGTGCTCGTCTATGTGTGTGTGTGTCACCCTTCCCTGCTATTAGATATCAGGATCATTCACTCTTCGCATAGCCAGGTGGAGGGGTCAGAGCACACACACACGCAAACACACACACACACACACACAAAGCCCCTCAGATCCCAGGAACGCCATAGAGGAAGTCAGGAACAATGCAGCAGTGTTACCTTCTGGAGCACCAAGCACCGGCCACGGCCCAGGGTTTTCCTGATGTTCCCAAGTCTCATTTCAGGGGATTAGGAAAAAGAAGCCAACCATGTAACTCAAAGCCGGGGCCAGAGACCTGGAGTGTGTGTGTGTGTGTGTGTGTGTGTGTGTGTGTGTGTGTGCAGTGCTTATGTGCATTCCGTTTTATAACGAGAAAGTCTTTCAATCCTCTATGGTGGGAAGATAGTGAGAGGAGAGAGCGAGGGGAAGAGAATGAGGGAGGGGAGCGAGGTAAGAGAGTGAGGGAAGAGAGTGAGGGAGAGGAGCGAGGGAAGAGAGTGAGGGAAGAGAGTGAGGGAGAGGAGCGAGGGAAGAGAGCGAGTGAAGTGAGCGAGTGAAGAGAGCGAGAGAGGAGAGCAAGGGAAGAGAGCCAGAGAAGAGAGCGAGGGAAGAGAGCGAGGGAGGATAAGGAGGAGTGTAGGAGTTCAGGCATGCTGTAGGGGGTCTGGTCAGTGTCTCCGGACACACACACACACACACAAACAGGGTTGGAAGACAGAGGGACTAACTGTCAGGCCTGGTTTATTTACTGTGGATTACATCATAGAACACTTGTCTGCCTACCAAATCGAACTCTATTCTCTGTCAACTGCATAGTAGGTTAAGGGCCTGTCAGTAACCATTCCACTGTTAGTTCTACACTGTATTCTGCACATGTGACAAATAACATTTGATTTGATGATTTGATTTCAATAGATCATAGGGCTGGTCAAAAGTAGTGCACTCCAATCTACTGAATAAGGAATAGAGGCGACCGATTAATCGGAATGGCCGATTAATTCGGTAATCGGCCTTTTTGGACGCTGATTATGGCCGATTACATTGCGATCCACGAGGAGACTGCGTGGCAGGCTGACTTCCTGTTACGCGAGTGCAGCGTCGAAAGGACCGTGTGGCTGCAAGGAGCCAAGGTAAGTTTCTAGCATTAAACTTATCTTATAAAAAAACAATCAATCTTCACATAATCACTAGTTAACTACACATGGTTGATGATATTACTAGGTTAACTAGCTTGTCCTGCATTGCATATAATCAATACGGTTCCTGTTAATTTATTATCGAATCACATCCTACTTCAACTTCGCCAAACGGGTGATGATTTAACAAAAGCACATTGACGAAAAAAACACAAATGTACCCAACCATAAACATCAATGCCTTTCTTAAAATCAATACACAGAAGTTTAAAAAATTGAAACTGCATATTTTGTTAAAAGAGATTCATGTTAGCAGGCAATATTACCCAGGGAAATTGTGTCACTTCTCTTGCGTTCAGTGTAAGCAGAGTCAGGGTATATGCAGCAGTTTGGGCCGCCTGGCTCGTTACGAACTGTGAACTAATTTGCCAGAATTTTACATAATTATGACATAACATTGAAGGTTGTGCAATGTAACAGCAATATTTAGACTTGGGGATGCCACCCGTTAGATAAAATACAGAACGGTTCCGTATTTCCCTCAAAGTATAAACGTTTTGTTTTCGAAATGATAGTTTCTGGATTTGACCATATTAATGACTTAGGGCTCATATTTCTGTGTGTTTATTATATTATAATTAAATCTATGATTTGATATTTGATAGAGCAGTCTGACTGAGCGTTGGTAGGCAGCAGCAGGCTCGTAAGCATTCATTCAAACAGCACTACTGCATTTGCCAGCAGCTCTTAGCAATGCTTGATCACAGCTCTGTTTATGACTTCAAGCCTATCGACTCCAGAGATTAGGCTGGCAATACTAAAGTGCCTATTAGAACATCCAATAGTCAAAGGTTGATGAAATACAAATGGTATAGAGAGAAATAGTCGACACGTCATAATTACTATAATAACTACAACCTAAAACTTCTTAACTGAGAATATTGAACCACCAGCTTTCATATGTTCTCATGTTCGGAGCAAGGACCTTAAACGTTTACTTTTTTCTCCAACACTTTGTTTTTTCATTATTTAAACCAAATTGAACGTGTTTCATTATTCATTTGAGACTAAATAGACTATATTTATGTATTATAATAAGTTAAAATAAAAGTGTTTGTTGTTCCTTCAGTATTG
>NC_068455.1:74563017-74565517 GCF_023373465.1 Oncorhynchus keta | reverse complement strand
ATCTCAGGGTTCCAGCAGTTCCATCCCAGGGCTCCAGCAGTTCCATCCCAGGGCTCCAGCAGTTCCATCCCAGGGCTCCAGCAGTTCCATCTCAGGGCTCCAGCAGTTCCATCTCAGGGCTCCAGCAGTTCCATCCCAGGGCTCCAGGAATTCCATTTATGACTCATTGCATTCTATCACATCCCAAACCTCTAACCTCTGACCTCCCGCTGGAGAACACTAGAGGTAGGATGGATTTCATGCTGGATGGAGTTTAATAAAACATCCTGGAGCCGCTGGGTTGAGAAGGGAAAGTATTATTGTCAACATTCTTTTTGTGGAATGGGCACACTGACTGGAGCAGGCAAAGAACCCCTCCCCTATTCTCCCTGGTCAGTGGTTCCTTCCAAGGTGCACAGAGCACAGAGATGCCTGGGCAGGATGCTAGATACTCTAGTGTGGGCAGAATGGTCAGTATCGTCAGTGGAGGAGAGAGTGTAGAGCGACACACACAGTGTTTGATTAGAGTTCAGCTGCAGGTGAAGGGCGATATGCATGTCTGTAAATGATTGTGATCAAGCTATGTAGCCTATTGATTCCTTCTTGATGAATGAAACAATGTGGTTTGTCTGTAACTGCTAGCTGGCAATTTGATGAAGTTGGCTTTAGCTAGACATCTAGATAGGTTCCCCAATGTCCTGACCTCATGACTAGCCACCAGGCCATTTCAGGCTATCGATCGAGTTAGAGTAGCTTGTCTAAATATATTAGCTGGCATGGCTGCTATCAAGTTGTACTTTTAGAAATGCAAGTTAAATGTTCTGCTTTCCTTTCAATCTTTTATCCAGATAACTGCCCGAAGCTAAAGGCAGGATCTGGCATTTCCAGAGCGCGACCCCGACCCTGACCGCGACCCCGACCGCGACCCCGACCACGACCCCGACCCTGACAGCGACCCCGACAGCGACCGCAACCCCGACCCCCTGCCACTCTGTTTGATAAGCCGAGTAATGGGGCTGGTGAAATGGAACCACAGTGACATTCAGAGATACAGATTGACAGGCATTTAGATTTAGATAGGGATTTTAGATTGCTCTATTCAACACTGAAATTACAACACATAGATACACAATACACGTGTATTGTTATACTGTACAGTGAGCCAGTTGTACTAATCTCCATAAGGAATAAAAGTTCTGAAAGAATCTACGTGCATACTTCATTAAAATGACAATTGAATAGGTGTGAAGGTTAGATAACCCATGCAGAAAGATACACATATGTTTGACCTAGAACTAGGAATCATGATGATGACTGCAGGAACGAAGCTGTTACAGGTGTTTGAAAAATAACAAATTCTCTAACCACTTCCCCTCCATTCTCACGAACTTCATGCCCCTCTAAAATAATGGGTGCATGAGAACACACACACACACACACACACACACACACACACACACACACACACACACACACACACACACACACACACACACACACACACACACACACACACACACACACACACACACACACACACACACTGGTCTCCAGACAAGGCCAGGTTATTCAGTACTACAGAGAAGATTAAACAAAATCTTTAGCATCAAAGAAGAGGGGAGGGGGGAGAGAGAAGAGCTACAGAGTCAGACTAAGAGAGGAGGGGAGGGGAGAGGAGGGGAGAAAGAGCTACAGTAGAGGTCAGTAAGAGAGAGGGGGAGGGGAGAGGAGGGGAGAGAAGAGCTACAGTATATGAGAGAGGGAGGAGAGGAGAGGAGAGGGAGGAGGGAGGAGAGGAGAGGAGGTCAGTACTACAGAGAGGAGAGGGAGAGGAGAGGAGAGGAGAGGAGAGGAGAGGAGAGGAGAGGAGAGGAGAGGAGAGGAGAGGAGAGAGAGGAGAGGAGAGGAGGGCGAGGGGAGGCGAGGGTGATGCGAGGCAATCTGGTCTGAAGAGAAGAGCTACAGTATATGTCAGTACTACAGAGAGGAGAGGAGAGGAGAGGAGAGCTACAGTATATGTCAGTACTACAGAGAGGAGAGGAGAGGAGAGAAGAGCTACAGTATATGTCAGTACTACAGAGAGGGAGGAGAGCTACAGTATATGTCAGTACTACGGAGAGGAGAGGAGAGGAGAGGAGAGGAGAGGAGAGGAGAGGAGAGGAGAGGAGAGGAGAGGAGAGCTACAGTATATGTCAGTACTACAGAGAGGAGAGAAGAGCTACAGTATATGTCAGTACTACAGATCTACACAGACAGAGACACACATACAGTTGTGGCCAAAAGAGTTGAGAATGACACAAATATTAATTTCCACAAAATTTGCTAATTCAGTGTCTTTGGATATTTTTGTCAGATGTTACTATGGAATACTGTAGTATAATTTCAAGCATTTCAAAGGTGTCAAAGGCTTTTATTGACAATTACATGAAGTTGATGCAAAGAGTCAATATTTGCAGTGTTGACCCTTCTTTTTCAAGACCTTTGCAATCAACCCTGGCATGCTGTCAATTAACTTCAAGGC
>NC_068455.1:74400517-74558017 GCF_023373465.1 Oncorhynchus keta | reverse complement strand
TCCCCCTCTCCATTACAGTATGACTCACAGGGAATAGAGGGGGTAGATCTTGACCCCCCACCTTATGCACCACATACATACACACACACACATACACATACACACACATACACACACACACATATTCCCTAGGACACACACATTCACGAAGGGGCCTAAAGAAAGGCCTTGAAAGAGGCCAATCCACCCCTATATGACTCAACGTGAATCAAGGGGGCCTGCTCTGACTACCACTGAACCCAACACACACATACACACACACACACACACGTACACACACACAGCTAGACTTAGTAAATTGTGAGGATTAAAACACTACTCACACACTTCTTTCTGTTCAGACATACTATGTTCCCCAAATACCCTAGTCCCTATATAGTGGTACTACTATTGACCAGAGCCCTAGTCCCTATATAGTGGTACTACTATTGACCAGAGCCTTAGTTCCTATATAGTGGTACTACTATTGACCAGAGCCCTAGTCCCTATATAGTGGTACTACTATTGACCAGAGCCCTAGTCCCTATATAGTGGTACTACTATTGACCAGAGCCCTAGTCCCTATATAGTGGTACTACTATTGACCAGAGCCCTAGTCCCTATATAGTGGTACTACTATTGACCAGAGCCCTAGTCCCTATATAGTGGTACTACTATTGACCAGAGCCCTAGTCCCTATATAGTGGTACTACTATTGACCAGAGCCCTAGTCCCTATATAGTGGTACTACTATTGACCAGAGCCCTAGTCCCTATATAGTGGTACTACTATTGACCAGAGCCCTAGTCCCTATATAGTGCACTATTTTTCACTTGAGCCCTATTCCCTATATAGTGCACTACTTTTGACCAGGGTCCATAGGGAATAGGGTGCCAATAGGGATAGGAAAGATGCGGACATGTTCTGCTGACTGGAGTTAGTTGACATACTTGCTGACTGACTCTCTCTCTCTCTCTTTCTCTCTCTCTCTCTCTCTCTCTCTCTCTCTCTCTCTCTCTCTCTCTCTCTCTCTCTCTCTCTCTCTCTCTCTCTCTCTCTCTCTCTCTCTCTCTCTCTCTCTCTCTCTCTCTCTCTCTCAACAACCACCCATGGCATGAATATATGTTGATGACTTGACTTATATAATACATACAGGTGTTGACATACTTGTTGGTTGACATACTTGTTGACTGACTCGCATGTTGACTTGACTTACTTAAGGTACAGAAAATGTCTCTCTCTCTAGCACTCTCTCTCGCTCTCTCACTCTCACTCTCACGCACTCTCACGCTTTCCTGCTCTCTCTCTCTCCCTCTCTCCTGCTCTCTCTCTCTCCCTCTCTCCTGCTCTCTCTCTCACACTCTCTCCTGCTCTCTCTCTCTCCCTCTCTCCTGCTCTCTCTCTCCCTCTCTCCTGCTCTCTCTCTCACACTCTCTCCTGCTCTCTCTCTCTCCCTCTCTCCTGCTCTCTCTCCCTCTCTCCTGCTCTCTCTCTCTCTCCCTCTCTCCTGCTCTCTCTCTCTCTCCTCTCTCCTGCTCTCTCCTGCTCTCTCTCTCTCTCCCTCTCTCCTGCTCTCTCTCTCTCCCTCTCTCCTGCTCTCTCTCTCTCTCCTGCTCTCTCTCCTGCTCTCCCTCTCTCCTGCTCTCTCCCTCGCTCTCTCCTGCTCTCTCTCTCCCTCGCTCTCTCCTGCTCTCTCTTTCTCTCTGTCTCTCCTGCTCTCTCTCTCTCTCCCTCTCTCACGCTCTCTCCTGCTCTCTCTCTCACGCTCTCTCCTGCTCTCTCTCTCTCCCTCGCTCTCTCCTGCTCTCTCTCTCTCCCTCTCTCACACTCTCTCCTGCTCTCTCTCTCAATTCAATTCAATTCCAGGGGCTTTATTGGCATGCAGATAATATACAAAAGTGACAATAAAAATGTACAGTAACATTACATTAACAGATAATAAATGTACAGTAAGCATTACACATACAGAAGTTTCAAAATAATAAAGACATTTCAAATGTCTTATTATGTATATATACAGTGTTGTAACGATGTACAAATGGTTAAAGTACAAAATGGAAAATAAATAGGGGTTGTATTTGTTCTTCACTGGTTAACCTTTTCTTGTGGCAACAGGTCACAATTCTTGCTGCTGTGATGGCACACTGTGGTATTTCTTTCTCTCTCTCTCTGACAAACCTTGAACACATTTAGGCCTATCACTCCTTCCTCTATGCTGCCCTAAAACAACTTCACACATGAAAAGCTATAATATGTTATGTGAGAGTACTATTGTAAAGTGGCTGTTCCACTGGATGTCATAAGGTGAATGCACCAATTTGTAAGTCGCTCTGGATAAGAGCGTCTGCTAAATGACTTAAATGTAAATGTAAATGAGAGTGACTGGGACCAGATATCGGCCCCGGCATTTCTAACACACCGTCCCAATTCTAACACACCATCCCAATTCTGACACACCGTCCCAATTCTAACACACCATCCCAATTCTAACACACCGTCCCAATTCTAACACACCGTCCCAATTCTAACACACCATCCCAATTCTAACACACCGTCCCAATTCTAACACACCATCCCAATTCTAACACACCATCCCAATTCTAACACACCGTCCCAATTCTAACACACCGTCCCAATTCTAACACACCGTCCCAATTCTAACACACCGTCCCAATTCTAACACACCATCCCAATTCTAACACACCATCCCAATTCTAACACACCGTCCCAATTCTAACACACCGTCCCAATTCTAACACACCGGCCCATTTTTTTCCCCCCAAGGCCCCCCATTATTAGCCAGACAATTATCATTTTGTGCAACAACAACAAGTTAGATAGGCCCAGTGTGCTAAAAATGGACCAGCCCATCTGGAATTAGCCCTAAATGCCAAATGGCCCGTTCACACCTGGAAAGCCCTACTGCTCATACAGACACTAGGAAAACCTCTATGTAGGCTACCGCTCAAACAGACACCAGGAAAACCTCTATGTAGGCTACCGCTCAAACAGACACCAGGAAAACCTCTATGTAGGCTACCGCTCAAACAGACACCAGGAAAACCTCTATGTAGGCTACCGCTCAAACAGACACTAGGAAAACCTCTATGTAGGCTACTGCTCATACAGACACTAGGAAAACCTCTATGTAGGCTACCGCTCAAACAGACACCAGGAAAACCTCTATGTAGGCTACCGCTCAAACAGACACCAGGAAAACCTCTATGTAGGCTACCGCTCAAACAGACACTAGGAAAACCTCTATGTAGGCTACTGCTCATACAGACACTAGGAAAACCTCTATGTAGGCTACCGCTCAAACAGACACTAGGAAAACCTCTATGTAGGCTACTGCTCATACAGACACTAGGAAAACCTCTATGTAGGCTACCGCTCAAACAGACACCAGGAAAACCTCTATGTAGGCTACCGCTCAAACAGACACCAGGAAAACCTCTATGTAGGCTACCGCTCAAACAGACACCAGGAAAACCTCTATGTAGAACCTACCGCTCAAACAGACACCAGGAAAACCTCTATGTAGGCTACCGCTCATACAGACACTAGGAAAACCTCTATGTAGGCTACCGCTCAAACAGACACCAGGAAAACCTCTATGTAGGCTACCGCTCAAACAGACACCAGGAAAACCTCTATGTAGGCTACCGCTCAAACAGACACCAGGAAAACCTCTATGTAGGCTACCGCTCAAACAGACACCAGGAAAACTTCTTGGCTCTACACCAACCTTTCTCTACCTGTTGTCTACAACCCTCGCTATCTCCCAACTTATTGTGCATACATTTGCCTGACCTGTAGTCCATATTCACTGTAGACAGGCTGGTTAGGCTAGAGGTCTGATGATTGATGTTGCATATCCGCCACCTTCCAAGAAACTCTGAAGTCTGAGCCAAGCAGATTACAGCAATCAATCAACGTACAGCACAGACTAGCAGCTCAACCTCATATCATAAAATGAATATCTGACAGGACAATAGCTGATTCTCTGTGAACTCGAAACTCATCAGGGACTTGAAACGTAAGCTTGCTGCTTGTTATGTGATTACAGTAAACTACTGTAATTCAATAAGCCAAGTACGAACACCTGATCAACAGTTGTTGATGGCGTAAAATGAATCAGTACCATTTTAACAGAATGGAAATGTAATAGAATACAATAACAATGTAATGGAATACAATAACAATGGAATGGAATGCAGGAACAATGTAATAGAATACAAGAACAATGTAATAAAATACAAGAACAATGTAATAGAATAAAATTAAAATGTAATAGAATACAATAACAATGTAATGGAATACAATAACAATGGAATGGAATGCAGGAACAATGTAATAGAATACAAGAACAATGTAATAAAATACAAGAACAATGTAATAGAATAAAATTAAAATGTAATAGAATACAATAACAATGTAATGGAATACAATAACAATGGAATGGAATGCAGGAACAATGTAATAGAATAAAATAAAAATACAATACAATACAAGAACAATGTAATAGAATATAAGAATAATAGAATAGAATACAAGAACAATGTAACAGAATACAAGAACAATGTAATAGAATACAAGAACAATGTAATATAATGCAATAATACACATCAATATTCACGTCACTATACACATCAATACACAATATACACATCAATATTCACATCTATATACACTATACACATCACTATTCACATCTATATACACTATACACATCAATATTCAAATCTATATACACTATACACATCTATATACACTATACACATCAATATTCACATCTATATACACTATGCACATCAATATTCACATCTATATACACATCAATATTCACATCTATATTCACATCAATATTCACATCTATATACACTATACACATCAATATTCACATCTATATACACTATACACATCAATATTCACATCTATATACACATCTATATTCACATCTATATACACATCAATCATATTCACATCTATATTCACATCTATATACACATCAATATACACATCACTATACATTATACACATCTATATACACTATATTCACACTATCAATATTCACATCTATATACACTATACATCTATATACAATATTCACATATATATACACATCTATATACACATCAATATTCACATCTATATACACTATACACATCAATATTCACATATATATACACATCTATATACACATCAATATTCACATCAATATTCACATCTATATTCACATCAATATTCACATCTATATTCACATCTATATTCACATCAATATATACACTATGCACATCAATATTCACATCTATATACACTATGCACATCTATATACACATCAATATTCACATCTATATTCACATCAATATTCACATCTATATACACTATACACATCAATATTCACATCTATATACACTATGCACATCAATATTCACATCTATATACACATCTATATTCACATCTATATACACTATGCACATCTATATACACATCAATATTCACATCTATATACACATCTATATTCACATCTATATACACTATACACATCAATATTCACATCTATATTCACATCTATATTCACATCTATATACACTATACACATCAATATTCACATCTATATACATTATACACATCTATATACACTATACACATCTATATTCACTATACACATCTATATACACTATACACATCAATATTCACATCTATATACACTATGCACATCAATATTCACATCTATATACACTATGCACATCTATATACACATCAATATTCACATCTATATTCACATCAATATTCACATCTATATACACTATACACATCAATATTCACATCTATATACACTATACACATCTATATACACTATGCACATCAATATTCACATCTATATACACTATGCACATCTATATACACATCTATATACACTATACACATCAATATTCACATCTATATTCACATCTATATACACATCAATATTCACATCTATATTCACATCTATATACACATCTATATACACATCTATATACACATCTATATACACTATACACATCAATATTCACATCTATATACACAACACGACAAGAAAAGTAAAAGAAAATCATAGAAAACAATCATATTTTTCAGTAAAAGGTGAAATCACATTCCTTTCCTTTCCCTCTCACTTGTATGTCTCTTTGCAGGCTGCAAACAAGATGGATCTCGGCCACCTTGGTAGTTTGGATGAAACTGAAGAGCGGACCTGAATGTTCATTTTGAAGGACTTATTATCAAACTTGATCATATCTTATTTAACACAATTATACACTATTATACATAATAACAAGCAGCAAGTTTCGGTTTCGTACCATAATTCATCCATAATGACTTCGTATGTCTGTCTGTCTGTCAGTCATTCTCTCTCCCTCTCGCTCTGTCTGTTTATATCTGTCTCTATCTCTCTCTCTTTCTGTCTGTCCATCTGTCTCTATCTCTCTCTCTTTCTGTCTGTCCATCTGTCTCTATCTCGCTTTCTCTCTGTCTGTCCACCTGTCTCTGTCTCTGTCTCTCATTCTCTCTCTCTCCCTCCGTTCTCTCTGTCTGTCCACCTGTCTCTCTCTCTGTCTCTCATTCTCTCTCTCTCCCTCTGTTCTCTCTGTCTCTCATTCTCTCTCTCCCTCCGTTCTCTCTGTCTCTCATTCTCTCTCTCTCCCTCCGTTCTCTCTGTCTCTCATTCTCTCTCTCTCCCTCCGTTCTCTGTCTGCACACTCATCAACTTACATCATCAGTTAGATTAGACTACATTATAAAGACATGTCTGTGTCAGCATGATATGGATATCAGGTTTACTCTGTTGCAATCAATATGTTCTATAATCTGGTTAAATGTCATTAACATGTTCATTACTTTGTGTTATGTATAATGGTTAAATGGTGTTGGTCTTTGGAAGCCAACTCTGGGTTAAAGTCGGCCTATAGATATTTAGATCAAACTCGTGTTGCACAAAATTGCATTTAGCCTACCTTTCAAAACCTATATTATCCAGATTACAGACTATACTTTTGCTGCAAAAGTGTTGCTGTTATACTGTGGTTATGAATTGGCGACCTTAAACTGTTCGGCTATACGTGATTTGTCTATAAATAATCTAACACAAATAACATGTTTGGCCACTGTTGCTAGAAAGACATTTAACCATATTATATTTTGCGTGATGTATGCACAAGCAAAATCCATAGGTCACACCATTTCCCGACACTGTAAAATCCTGCGTAAAGTTCATCCACACAGGGCTGGAATAACGTCAACAAGTTTCATCAAGAACTTTGTGTTGCATGTAAATGTCCGCGGCAAAGCCAACTGTCTGCGGCCAAGAAAACACTCCTCTCCCTTCATCCCGTTTCCTTCATTGCACAATCCCCTGAACAAAAACAAACTCCTTACCTGTGATATCGACATATTCAGGTAGACGAACAGACCTGTAGTAGAAGCAATCTGTAGAACGACCACCACAATCACCACCATAGCGACCCACATCTTGGACGGCGCGGCATCGCGACGCGTGTTTGCCGCTGCCGTCGTGGCCGGGACCATCATATAGGTGGTGGATTCGCTGCTGACGCTTCTGAAGTAATCCTGCTGCTGCTGTAGACTGTTCGGCGTGGCCATGGTGGCATTCCCGACGCATGAGTATCCTTAAAAAAAAAACACAACAAAGAAGTCGCTGACCGGACGGGTAAATTAAATCAATGTCTAAGCTAAACGAGTGTGTCTCCTGCTATTCCGATTCCGAAAGAGTCCTTCCATTCAGTTTTGAGTGGGAGGAGAAAGCAGGGTAAAAACTCCTATTCCTTCCTCTTTGGCACGATGACTGCTGTGCAAGGCGCGTTGAGAAAGAAAGTTGTCTGGGACAAGCCGCGTTCCGGAGAGATAGAGAGACAGAGAGAGAGAGAGAGAGAGAGAGCGGAAGAGAAAGTGCAGAGTGCAGAATGAGGAAGAGAGAGAGAGAGATTTTAAATGTCTTCATTATTTTTGAACTTCTGTGAGTGTAATGTTTACTGTTCATTTTGATTGTTTATCTCACTTTGTTTATTATCTACTTCACTTGCTTTGGCAACGTCAACATATGTTTCCCATGCCAATGAAGCCCTTAAATTGAATTGAATTGAGAGAGAGAGAGAGAGAGAGAGAGAGAGAGAGAGAGAGAGAGAGAGAGAGAGAGAGAGAGAGAGAGAGAGAGAGAGAGAGAGAGAGAGAGAGAGAGAGAGTGTCATGCCAGTGCTCTGAACAGAATTGGACTTGGGAGGACAAATATTTAGCCAACACTCTGTTGGTTATTAATGTTGAAAACTTGCCTTGATTAAATATTTGAACTTTCCAGAAAACATTACACGCCACCCCCTTGACAAAAGCTTATATATTATTGTTAGTAGGTGGAAATATGCATTTGAAATGCATGGGGACATTGATTTATCCGCCAAGATGATCCGTTTATGTAAAACTAAAAGGACACATTTACAGGAAAATAAACGTCTTTCATCACAAACACATCAACTCTCAATGAAGATATAAAGTTGCATTTGAAAGGACTGATAAAGATGGGAACCGAGAAGTGACTGCTTTTAGTGGTGTTGAAGTCTTAAGTTTACATACACTTAGAGTCATTAAAACTAGTTTACATACACTTAGAGTCATTAAAACTAGTTTACATACACTTAGAGTAATTAAAACTAGTTTACATACACTTAGAACCATTAAAACTAGTTTACATACACTTAGAGTCATTAAAACTAGTTTACATACACTTAGAGTCATTAAAACTAGTTTACATACACTTAGAACCATTAAAACTAGTTTACATACACTTAGAGTCATTAAAACTAGTTTACATACACTTAGAACCATTAAAACTAGTTTACATACACTTAGAGTCATTAAAACTAGTTTACATACACTTAGAGTCATTAAAACTAGTTTACATACACTTAGAGTCATTAAAACTAGTTTACATACACTTAGGTTGGAGTCATTAAAACTAGTTTACATACACTTAGATTCATTAAAACTAGTTTATATACACTTAGAGTCATTAAAACAAGTTTACAAACACTTAGAGTCATTAAAACTAGTTGACATACACTTAGAGTCATTAAAACTAGTTTACATACACTTAGAGTCATTAAAACAAGTTTACATACACTTAGAGTCATTAAAACTAGTTTATATACACTTAGAGTCATTAAAACTAGTTTACATACACTTAGGTTGGAGTCATTAAAACTAGTTTACATACACTTAGGTTGGAGTCATTAAAACTAGTTTACATACACTTAGAGTCATTAAAACTAGTTTACATACACTTAGAGTCATTAAAACTAGTTTACATACACTCATTAAAACAGAGTCATTAAAACTAGTTTATATACACTTAGTCATTAAAACAAGTTTATAAACACATTAAAGAGTCATTAAAACGAGTTTACATACACTTAGATTCATTAAAACTAGTTTACATACACTTAGAGTCATTAAAACAAGTTTACATACACTTAGAGTCATTAAAACTAGTTTATATACACTTAGAGTCATTAAAACTAGTTTACATACACTTAGGTTGGAGTCATTAAAACTAGTTTACATACACTTAGGTTGGAGTCATTAAAACTAGTTTACATACACTTAGAGTCATTAAAACTAGTTTACATACACTTAGAGTCATTAAAACTAGTTTACATACACTTAGAGTCATTAAAACTAGTTTACATACACTTAGATTCATTAAAACTAGTTTATATACACTTAGAGTCATTAAAACTAGTTTACATACACTTAGATTCATTAAAACAAGTTTACAAACACTTAGAGTCATTAAAACTAGTTTACATACACTTAGTCATTAAAACAAGTTTACAAACACTTAGAGTCATTAAAACTAGTTTACATACACTTAGAGTCATTAAAACTAGTTTACATACACTTAGAGTCATTAAAACTAGTTTACATACACTTAGAGTCATTAAAACTAGTTTACATACACTTAGATTCATTAAAACTAGTTTATATACACTTAGAGTCATTAAAACTAGTTTACATACACTTAGATTCATTAAAACAAGTTTACAAACACTTAGAGTCATTAAAACTAGTTTACATACACTTAGTCATTAAAACTAGTTTACATACACTTAGGTTGGAGTCATTAAAACTAGTTTACATACACTTAGAGTCATTAAAACTAGTTTACATACACTTAGGTTGGAGTCATTAAAACTAGTTTACATACACTTAGGTTGGAGTCATTAAAACTAGTTTACATACACTTAGAGCCATTAAAACTAGTTTACATACACTTAGGTTGGAGTCATTAAAACTAGTTTACATACACTTAGGTTGGAGTCATTAAAACTAGTTTACATACACTTAGGTTGGAGTCATTAAAACTAGTTTACATACACTTAGGTTGGAGTCATTAAAACTAGTTTACATACACTTAGGTTGGAGACATTAAAACTAGTTTACATACACTTAGGTTGGAGTCATTAAAACTAGTTTACATACACTTAGGTTGGAGTCATTACAACTAGTTTACATACACTTAGGTTGGAGACATTAAAACTAGTTTACATACATTTAGGTTGGAGACATTAAAACTAGTTTACATACACTTAGAGTCATTAAAACTAGTTTACATACACTTAGAGTCATTAAAACTAGTTTACATACACTTAGGTTGGAGTCATTAAAACTAGTTTACATACACTTAGGTTGGAGTCATTAAAACTAGTTTACATACACTTAGGTTGGAGACATTAAAACTAGTTTACATACACTTAGAGTCATTAAAACTAGTTTACATACACTCAGAGTCATTAAAACTAGTTTATATACACTTAGAGTCATTAAAACAAGTTTACAAACACTTAGAGCCATTAAAACTAGTTTACATACACTTAGAGTCATTAAAACTAGTTTACATACACTTAGAGTCATTAAAACTAGTTTACATACACTTAGAGTCATTAAAACTAGTTTACATACACTTAGAGTCATTAAAACTAGTTTACATACACTTAGGTTGGAGTCATTAAAACTAGTTTACATACACTTAGAGTCATTAAAACTAGTTTACATACACTTAGAGTCATATTATTAAAACTAGTTTACATACACTTAGGTTGGAGTCATTAAAACTAGTTTACATACACTTAGGTTGGAGTCATTAAAACTAGTTTACATACACTTAGGTTGGAGACATTAAAACTAGTTTACATACACTTAGAGTCATTAAAACTAGTTTACATACACTTAGAGTCATTAAATCTAGTTTATATACACTTAGGTTGGAGTCATTAAACTCCTTTTTCAACCACTCCACGCATTTCTTGTTAACAAACTATAGTTTTGGCAAGTCCTTTAGGACATCTACTTTGTGCATGACACAAGTAATATTTCCAACAATTGTTTACAGACAGATTATTTCACTTATAATTCACTGTATCACAATTCCAATGGGTCAGAGGTTTACATACACTAAGTTGACTGTGTCTTTAAACAGCTTGGAAAATTCCAGAAAATTATGTTATGGCTTTAGAAGCTTCTGATAGGCTAATTGACATCATTTGAGTCAATTGGAGGTGTACCTGTGGATATATTTCAAGGTCTACTGTCACGCCCTGACCATAGTTTGCTTTGTATGTTTCTATGTTTTGTTTGGTCAGGGTGTGATCTGAGTGGGCATTCTATGTTGTATGTCTAGTTTGTCTGTTTCTATGTCTGGCCTGATATGGTTCTCAATCAGAGGCACAGGTGTTAGTCGTTGTCTCTGATTGGGAACCATATTTAGGTAGCCAGTTTTGTCATTGTGGGTTTTGGGTTGTGGGTGACTGTCTATGTTAGTTGCTTGTGTCAGCACATTTCGTATATAGCTTCACGGTCGTTGTTCATTTATTTTTTTGTTCAGTTTACTTTGTGTTTTCGTCATCCATTAAAATGATGCATTCACACCACGCTGCTTTGGTCCGCTTCTTACGACGATCGTGACACCTACCTTCAAACTCACTGCCTCTTTGCTTGACATCATGGGAAAATCAAAAGAAATCAGCCAAGACCTCAAAATGAAAATTGTAGACTTCCACAAGTCTTGTTCATCCTTGGGAGCAATTTCCAAACGCCTGAAGGTACGTTCATCTGTACAAACAATAGTATGCAAGTATAAACACCATGGGAACACGCAGCCGTAAAACCGCTCAGGAAGGAGTTGTCTTCTGTCTCCTAGAGATGAATGTACTTTGGTGTGAAAAGTGAAAATCAATCCCAGAACAACGGACCTTGTGAAGATGCTGGAGGAAACGGGTACAAAAGTATCTATATCCACAGTAAAACGAGTCCTATATCGACATAACCTGAAATGCCGTCAGCAAGGAAGAAGCCACTGCTCCAAAACCGCCATAAAAAACCCAGACTACGGTTTGCAACTGCACATGGGGACTAAGATCATACTTTTTGGAGAAACGTCCTCTTGTCTGATGAAACAGAAATAGAACTGTTTGGCCATAATGACCGTTATTATGTTCGGAGGAAAAAGGGGGAGGCTTGCAAGCCCGAAGAACATCATCCCAACCGTGAAGCACGGGGGTGGCAGCATCATGTTGTGGAGGTGCTTTGCTGCAGGAGAGACTGGTGCACTTCACAAAATAGATGGCATCACGAGGTTGGAAAATGATGTGGATATATTGAAGCAACATCTCAAGATATCAGTCAGGAAGTTCACAAATGGGTCTTCCAAATGGACAATGACCCCAAGCATTCTTCCAAAGTTGTGGCAAAATGGCTTAAGGACAACAAAGTCAAGGGATTAGAGTGGCCATCACAAAGCCCTAACCTCAATCCAATAGAAAATGTGTGGGCAGAACTGAAAAAGCATGTGCAAGCAAGGAGGCCTACAAACCTCGGGGCGGCAGGGTAGCCTAGTGGTTAGAGTGTTGGACTAGTAACCGGAAGGTTACAAACCCCCGAGCTGACAAGGTACAAATCTGTCGTTCTGCCCCTGAACAGGCAGTTAACCCACTGTTCCCAGGCCGTCATTGAAAATAAGAATGTGTTCTTAACTGACTGGTTAAATAAAGGTAAAATAAAAAAATAAAAAATAAAACCTGACTCAGGTACACCAGCTCTGTCAGGAGGAATAGGCCAAAATTCACCCAACTTATTGTGGGAAGCTTGTGGAAGGCTTCCCAAAATGTTTGACCCAAGCTACCAGATACTAATTGAGTATATGTAAACTTCTGACCCACTGGGAATGTGATGAAAGAAATAAAAGCTGAAATAGAATGATTTATATACTATTATTCTAACATTTCACATTCTTAAAATAAAGTGGTGATCCTAACTGACCTAAGCCAGGGAATTTTTACTCAGATTAAATGTCAGGAACATGAGTTTTCACAATAGTCAAGTGAATGTGTATATAGTGTGTCTATATAGTCTAGTTAATGTGGATATAGTGTGTATATATAGTCTAGTGAGTGTGTATATAGTGTGTATATATAGTCTAGTGGGTGTGTACAGTATATAGTGCAAAAATAGTCTAATGAGTGTGTATATATAGTCTAGTGAGTGTGTATATAGTGTGTATATATAGTCTAATGAGTGTGTATGTAGTGTGTATATATAGTCTAGTGAGTGTGTATATATTGTGTATATATAGTCTAGTGAGTGTGTATGTAGTGTATATATAGTCTGGGTGTATATATTGTGTATATATAGACTTGTGAGTGTATATATAGTCTAGTGAGTGTGTATATTGTGTATATATAGTCTAGTAAGTGTGTATATAGAGTCTAGTGAGTGTGTATATAGTGTGTATATAGTCTAGTGATTGTGTATATTGTGTGTCTATATAGTCTAGTGAGTGTATATAGTGTGTATATAGTCTAGTGAGTGTATATATTGTGTATATATAGTCTAGTGAGTGTATATATTGTGTATATATAGTCTAGTGAGTGTATATATTGTGTATATATAGTCTAGTGAGTGTGTATATAGTGTGTATATAGTCTAGTGAGTGTATATATTTTGTATATATAGTCTAGTGAGTGTATATATTGTGTATATATAGTCTAGTGAGTGTATATATTGTGTATATATAGTCTAGTGAGTGTATATATTGTGTATATATAGTCTAGTGAGTGTGTATATAGTGTGTATATAGTCTAGTGAGTGTATATATTGTGTATATATAGTCTAGTGAGTGTGTATATTGTGTATATATAGTCTAGTGAGTGTATATATTGTGTATATATAGTCTAGTGAGTGTATATATTGTGTATATATAGTCTAGTGAGTGTATATATTGTGTATATATAGTCTAGTGAGTGTATATATTGTGTATATATAGTCTAGTGAGTGTATATATTGTGTATATGTAGTCTAGCGAGTGTGTATATTGTGTATATATAGTCTAGTGAGTGTATATATTGTGTATATATAGTCTAGTGAGTGTATATATTGTGTATATATAGTCTAGTGAGTGTATATATTGTGTATATATAGTCTAGTGAGTGTGTATATTGTGTGTATATAGTCTAGTGAGTGTATATATTGTGTATATATAGTCTAGTGAGTGTATATATTGTGTATATATAGTCTAGTGAGTGTATATATTGTGTATATATAGTCTAGTGAGTGTGTATATAGTGTGTATATAGTCTAGTGAGTGTATATATTGTGTATATATAGTCTAGTGAGTGTGTATATTGTGTATATATAGTCTAGTGAGTGTATATATTGTGTATATATAGTCTAGTGAGTGTATATATTGTGTATATATAGTCTAGTGAGTGTATATATTGTGTATATATAGTCTAGTGAGTGTATATATTGTGTATATGTAGTCTAGCGAGTGTGTATATTGTGTATATATGTTATACGCCAACCCATGTACCCCGACCAACCTCCCTCCTCTTACGTAACCTACTAATTTACTGTGTACAAAATTGCGCACTTTTTCGTGCAAGAATGGATGCTCTTCTTTGTCGATAATGTCTCCATCTATACATCCTTCTGCTGCGATCCTCCTTCTCCCTTTTGGCAGCCCACCCCCTGACACTTGCACGAGTGGTTCTCCAGATGCAGTGTGTGTGTATGTGTGTGTGTGTGTGTGTGTGTGTGTGTGTGTGTGTGTGTGTGTGTGTGTGTGTGTGTGTGTCTGTGTGTGTGTGTGTGTGTGTGTGTGTGTGTGAGGGGAGCTCTGAGTATTTTGTCCACATCTCCTCTGACACCACAGCTGGCGGCCCAGCCCTACATGGGTGGGTGTGTGTGACTGTGTGTGTTTCTGCCCCTGCCGTGAAGCCTACTTTTCCAAACCTCTGTGCGTTTCCATGTATCCATCTAAACCTGGCCTCTTTGTATATATTTTGTGTGTGTGTGTGTGTGTGTGTGTGTGTGTGTAACTGTTCCTGTCCGTGTGTGTGTGTGTGTGTGTATGTCCTGCGGTGGGGCCGCCCTGTGGCCAAATATGGGAGGCAAAAGTTCACAATCTACATTCCTGCCATGTTAGGTATCTGAGCAGGGGGAATACCTCAGTAAAACATGCACACACACACACGCACACACACACACACACATACACACATACATACAGTAGTTGAACTGGAGAACTAGACGAGGGGTCTTGATGGGACCTTACAGACTTCCCAGTGGGCAGCATACAGGAAGGAGAGAAGGAGGGAGGGAGGGAGGGAGGGAGGGGGATGGAAGCAGAGAGAAAGTAGAGAGTGATAGGAGGGAGAGAGGGAGGAGAGAGGGGGGAGGGAGGGAAGCAGAGAGAAAGTAGAGAGTGATAGGAGGGAGAGAGGGAGGAGAGAGAAAGTAGAGGGAGAGAGGGAGGAGAGAGGGGGGAGGGAGGGAAGCAGAGAGAAAGTAGAGAGTGATATGTGGGAGAGAGGGAGGGAGAAAGTAGAGAGTGATAGGAGGGAGAGAGGGACAAACCTCTCACCTGGGAACTGGACATGTTTTTTTGAAGGGCTAGGCAATTATTACAAACACACACTGATTAATTGCATTTTATACTTGGGGTTACGTCTCAAATGGCACCCTATTCCCTATTTAGTGCACTACTTGGCACCCTATTCCCTATTTAGTGCACTACTTGGCCCTGGTATATATGGAATATTGAGCTATTTGGATTTTACGCTAAAATCATCGTTTTTTTTATAGTCCGAGTTTTCTTGTCTTCTCAATATGCCTCCCTGTCTGAGTAACTCCACCAAAGCAGTTCAACTGAGAGAGTAACCCAAAACATACACACTGACCTCATCCTCTCTCCCACTCACTGTGGCAGCTGTGTGTGTGTGTGTGTGTGTGTGTGTGTGTGTGTGTGTGTGTGTGTGTGTGTGTGTGTGTGTGTGTGTGTGTGTGTGTGTGTGTGTGTGTGTGTGTGTGTGTGTGTGTGTGTGTGTGTGTGTGCGTGTGTGTGTGTGTGTGAGTGCGTGTACAGGTGCATAAGTATTTGCACAGTGACACAAATTGCATCATTTTGGTTTTTGCCTTCAGCAAGTGAAATGCATGCTCAATTGGATTCAGGTCAGGTGATTGACTTGGCCACTTGCTGAACATTCCACTTCGTTGACTTTAAAAAGTATTGGGTTGCTTTCACAGTGTGCTTCGGGGTCGTTGTCCATCTGCACTGTGAAGCGTCGTCCAATGAGTTTTGAAGCATTTGGCAGAATCTGAGCCAAATAATAACATCAGCCCTAAAATCTGCGTTTTTAAATAAGTAACATCATCAGCCCTAAACACTTGCGTGCATGACGCGTCATCCTGCTGCGTATTTTATCAGTATGCACAGTGACAAGTAAATTGCATCATTTTGGTTTTTGCCTTCAGCAAGTGAAATGCATGCTCAATTGGATTCAGTATAGTCAGGTGATTGACTTGGCCACTTGCTGAACATTCCAGTCGTTGACTTTAAAAAGTATTGGGTTGCTTTCACAGTGTGCTTCACAGGAGGTGGTCCATCTGCATGTTAGTATAGTACAATAGTTTTGAAGCATTTGGCAGAGTATGTTAAATAATAACATCAGCCCTAAACACTTCAGAATTCATCCTGCTGCTTTTTATCAGCAGTCACCACATCATCAATAAATACAAGGGAATCAGTTCCATTGGCAGCCATACATGCCCACGCCGTAACACCACCTCCTCCATGCTTCACAGACAAGGTGGTATAGCATGTTAGTATAGTACAGTATGCTTCACAGACGAGGTGGTATAGTATGTTAGTATAGTACAGTATGCTTCACAGACGAGGTGGCATAGTATGTTAATATAGTACAGTATGCTTCACAGACGAGGTGGTATAGTATGTTAGTATAGTACAGTATGCTTCACAGACGAGGTGGTATAGTATGTTAGTATAGTACAGTATGCTTCACAGACGAGGTGGTATAGTATGTTAGTATAGTACAGTATGCTTCACAGACGAGGTGGTATAGTATGTTAGTATAGTACAGTATGCTTCACAGACGAGGTGGTATAGTATGTTAGTATAGTACAGTATGCTTCACAGGCGAGGTGGTATAGTATGTTAGTATAGTACAGAATGCTTCACAGACCCAATAATGTGATCTGAAGCTGACCCAATAATGTGAATGAAGCTGACCCAATAATGTGATTGAAACTGACCCAATAATGTGAATGAAGCTGACCCAATAATGTGATTGAAGCTGACACAATAATGTGATTGAAGCTGACCCAATAATGTGATTGAAGCTGACCCAATAATGTGATCTGAAGCTGACCCAATAATGTGAATGAAACTCACCCAATAATGTGATTGAAGCTGACCCATTAATGTGATCTGAAGCTGACCCAATAATGTGATCTGAAGCTGACCCAATAATGTGATCTGAAGCTGACCCAATAATGTGATCTGAAGCTGACCCAATAATGTGATCTGAAGCTGACCCAATAATGTGATTGAAGCTGACCCAATAATGTGAATGAAGCTGACCCAATAATGTGATCTGAAGCTGACCCAATAATGTGATTGAAGCTGACCCAATAATGTGATTGAAGCTGACCCAATAATGTGATTGAAGCTGACCCAATAATGTGATTGAAGCTGACCCAATAATGTGAATGAAGCTGACCCAATAATGTGATCTGAAGGTGACCCAATAATGTGATCTGAAGCTGACCCAATAATGTGAATGAAACTGACCCAATAATGTGATTGAAGCTGACCCAATAATGTGATCTGAAGCTGACCCAATAATGTGATTGAAGCTGACCCAATAATGTGATTGAAGCTGACCCAATAATGTGATTGAAGCTGACCCAATAATGTGATTGAAGCTGACCCAATAATGTGAATGAAACTGACCCAATAATGTGATCTGAAGCTGACCCAATAATGTGATTGAAGCTGACCCAATAATGTGATTGAAGCTGACCCAATAATGTGATTGAAGCTGACCCAATAATGTGATTGAAGCTGACCAATAATGTGAATAATAATGTGATTGAAGCTGACCCAATAATGTGATTGAAGCTGACCCAATAATGTGATTGAAGCTGACCCAATAATGTGATTGAAGCTGACCCAATAATGTGTTTGAAGCTGACCCAATAATGTGATTGAAGCTGACCCAATAATGTGATCTGAAGCTGACCCAATAATGTGAATGAAACTGACCCAATAATGTGATTGAAGCTGACCCAATAATGTGATTGAAGCTGACCCAATAACGTGATTGAAGCTGACCCAATAATGTGATTGAAGCTGACCCAATAATGTGATTGAAGCTGACCCAATAATGTGATTGAAGCTGACCCAATAATGTGATTGAAGCTGACCCAATAATGTGATCTGAAGCTGACCCAATAATGTGATTGAAGCTGACCCAATAATGTGAATGAAGCTGACCCAATAATGTGATTGAAGCTGACCCAATAATGTGAATGAAGCTGACCCAATAATGTGATTGAAGCTGACCCAATAACATGAATGAAACTGACCCAATAATGTGAATGAAGCTGACCCAATAATGTGATTTAAGCTGACCCAATAATGTGAATGAAGCTGACCCAATAATGTGATTGAAGCTGACCCAATAATGTGAATGAAGCTGACCCAATAATGTGATTGAAGCTGACTCAATAATGTGATTGAAGCTGACCCAATAATGTGATTGAAGCTGACCCAATAATGTGATTGAAGCTGACCCAATAATGTGATTGAAGCTGACCCAATAATGTGATTGAAGCTGACCCAATAATGTGATTGAAGCTGACCCAATAATGTGAATGAAGCTGACCCAATAATGTGATTGAAGCTGACCCAATAATGTGATTGAAGCTGACCCAATAATGTGATCTGAAGCTGACCCAATAATGTGATTGAAGCTGACCCAATAATGTGAATGAAGCTGACCCAATAATGTGATTGAAGCTGACCCAATAATGTGAATGAAGCTGACCCAATAATGTGATTGAAGCTGACCCAATAATGTGATTGAAGCTGACCCAATAATGTGAATGAAGCTGACCCAATAATGTGATTGAAGCTGACCCAATAATGTGAATGAAGCTGACCCAATAATGTGATTGAAGCTGACCCAATAATGTGATTGAAGCTGACCCAATAATGTGATCTGAAGCTCACCCAATAATGTGATTGAAGCTGACCCAATAATGTGATCTGAAGCTGACCCAATAATGTGAATGAAGCTGACCCAATAATGTGATCTGAAGCTGACCCAATAATGTGAATGAAGCTGACCCAATAATGTGATCTGAAGCTGACCCAATAATGTGATCTGAAGCTGACCCAATAATGTGAATGAAGCTGACCCAATAGTGTGATCTGAAGCTGACCCAATAATGTGATTGAAGCTGACCCAATAATGTGATCTGAAGCTGACCCAATAATGTGATCTGAAGCTGACCCAATAATGTGATCTGAAGCTGACCCAATAATGTGAATGAAACTGACCCAACGCAGTGGTTACAGACAAGACAAACAATGGTAAAATGACAGTCCCTACCTTGTACTGCACTGTTGGAGCTAGGAACACAATAATTTCGCTAAACCCGCAAGAACATCTGCTAAAAATGTGTATGTGACCAATACAATTGTATTTTATTTGATAACAGTGCCAATATGATAGCCCCATAGTAACTTTGCTGTTCCAAACATAAAAACCGTGAAAATAAACCAAAATACACAACAAGGCGGCAGTAGTGGCGCTTGTTTTGATCCTAAAATGAAGAAAATCTATGCGAAATGGAAGGAGTAGCCTAGACCCTCCCGCAGCTGAAAGACTTACGGTATTAGACTATTGCTAATATCGATGATTTAGCTACCATTTATAATGGTTGGATCTTGAAATGATCCTATAAACGTTATAGGCCTTACTTTTTAAATGAATAGCCCAGCCCCATTCATGTATTTTCCCGTGTCTATTCCTTAGTTGTCTGTCAGTGTTATAGCGAGAGTAAATGTTTATGAATGGATGATTTGCCGTTTATATTATAGCTATAGTAAACGTTTATGAATGGATGATTTGCCGTTTATATTATAGCTATAGTAAACGTTTATGAATGGATGATTTGCCGTTTATATTATAGCTAGAGTAAACGTTTATGAATGGATGATTTGCCGTTTATATTATAGCTATAGTAAACGTTTATGAATGGATGATTTGTTTATATTATAGCTAGTAAACGTTTATGAATGGATGATTTGCCGTTTATATTATAGCTATAGTAAACGTTTATGAATGGATGACCGTTTATATTATAGCTATAGTAAACGTTTATGAATGGATGATTTGCCGTTTTATAGCGAGAGTAAACGTTTATGAATGGATGACCCGTTTATATTATAGCTATAGTAAACGTTTATGAATGGATGATTTGACCGTTTATATTATAGCTATAGTAAACGTTTATGAATGGATGATTTGCCGTTTATATTATAGCTATAGTAAAAGTTTATGAATGGATGATTTGCGTTTATATTATAGCTATAGTAAACGTTTATGAATGGATGACCGTTTATATTATAATAGTGTTTATGAATGGATGACCGTTAATGTGAGTAAACGTTTATGAATGGATGATTTGTTTATATTATAGCTATAGTAAACGTTTATGAATGGATGACCGTTTATATTATAATAGTGATATGAATGGATGATTTGCCGTTTATATTATAGCTATAGTGTTTATGAATGGATGATTTGCCGTTTATATTATAGCTGATAGTAAACGTTTATGAATGGATGATTTGACCCGTTTATATTATAGCTATAGTAACGTTTATGAATGGATGACCGTTTATATTATAGCTATAGTAAACGTTTATGAATGGATGACCGTTTATATTATAGCTATAGTAAACGCTTATGAATGGATGATTTGAAGCTTATATTATAGCTATAGTAAACGTTTATGAATGGATGACCGTTTATATTATAGCTGATAGTAAACGTTTATGAATGGATGATTTGCCGTTTATATTATAGCTATAGTAAAAGTTTATGAATGGATGACCCGTTTATATTATAGCTATAGTAAACGTTTATGAATGGATGATTTGAAGTTTATATTATAGCTATAGTAAACGTTTATGAATGGATGATTTGTTATATTATAGCTATAGTAAACGTTTATGAATGGATGATTTGCCGTTTTTATAGCAGAGTAAACGTTTATGAATGGATGATTTGCCGTTTATATTATAGCTATAGTAAACGTTTATGAATGGATGATTTGCCGTTTATATTATAGCTATAGTAAACGTTTATGAATGGATGATTTGCCGTTTATATTATAGCTATAGTAAACGTTTATGAATGGATGACCGTTTATATTATAGCTATAGTAAACGTTTATGAATGGATGATTTGCCATTTATATTATAGCTATAGTAAACGTTTATGAATGGATGATTTGCCGTTTTATAGCAATAAACGTTTATGAATGGATGATTTGCCGTTTATATTATAGCTATAGTAAACATTTATGAATGGATGATTTGCTGTTTATATTATAGCTATAGTAAACGTTTATGAATGGATGATTTCGTTTATATTATAGCTGATAATAACGTTTATGAATGGATGATTTGCCATTTATATTATAGCTATAGTAAACGTTTATGAATGGATGACCGTTTATATTATAGCTATAGTAAACGTTTATGAATGGATGATTTGTGTTTATATTATAGCTATAGTAAACGTTTATGAATGGATTATTTGACCGTTTATATTATAGCTATAGTAAACGTTTATGAATGGATGATTTGCTGTTTTATAGCGAGAGTAAACGTTTATGAATGGATGATTTGCCGTTTATATTATAGCTATAGTAAACGTTTATGAATGGATGACATCTGCTTTATATTATAGCAATACAATAGTAAATTTATGAATGGATGATTTGCGTTTATATTATAGATAGTAAATGTTTATGAATGGATGATTTGCAGTTTATATTATAGCTATAAAAAGTTTATGAAATGATTTGCCGTTTATATTATAGCTATAGTAAACGTTTATGAATGGATGATTTGGCGCTTATATTATAGATAGTAAACGTTTATGAATGGATGATTTGCGTTTATATTATAGGAAACATTTATGAATGGATGATTTGCCGTTTATATTATAGCTATAGTAAACGTTTATGAATGGATGATTTGCTTATATTATAGCTTTAGTAAACATTTATGAATGGATGATTTCGTTTATATTATAGCTATAGTAAACGTTTATGAATGGATGATTTGCCGTTTATATTATAGCTATAGTAAACGTTTATGAATGGATGATTTGCCGTTTATATTATAGCTATAGTAAACGTTTATGAATGGATGATTTGCCGTTTATATTATAGCTATAGTAAACGTTTATGAATGGATGATTTGCCGTTTATATTATAGCTATAGTAAACGTTTATGAATGGATGATTTGCCGTTTATATTATAGCTATAGTAAACGTTTATGAATGGATGATTTGCCGTTTATATTATAGCTATAGTAAACGTTTATGAATGGATGATTTGCCGTTTATATTATAGCTATAGTAAACGTTTATGAATGGATGATTTGCCGTTTATAATGGGTGGCATCCAACCGTTGGAATGTGTTGTCAACGTTTTAAATAAATACATTGTTTTAATGTATGTATTTATTAGGGTCAGATACAATGACTAAACGTTTTAATTGTAGTCTATATATCCCTAACAGGCTATTATTATCTAGGCTACTTATCTATAATTAACTCTACTGCCTAAAACTCTTAGAAACCATCTAATAATAAAAAGTCAATGTCATAACAGTTTTAGTTAAAAGCCCATATTTTATTTAAGCAGACATTAACATCGCTACACTACCAGGGTTCGGGAGGGAGAACAGGCAGAGGGGGCGGTTATGTCAGGTAGGTTTCCCAGCCTGTCTTAACGCCTCCTACGGCCTCCTCTTCTGCGACGACGGGACACCCTCGGGCGGCGGCGTCTGCGGACAGGGCGGCTGCTTGATCTGCGTCTTCTGGGCATTTTGATTGATAGATAGATAATACTATGAATGACTTTAAGACGAACCGGGGGTCCATTTTATAGGGCTGGAGGGTGCGGGCGTGACGCATCATGTGTTAAATGATGACCCAATAATTATTAATGACTGTTTGAATTTTGAAAACTACTGTATTTCGTGACGTCATAGTAGGAGTAGCAGGATGACGCAATGGGGATCTTTTATTGTTTTGCAAATTTAAATAGTGTTTCTTCTTGGTCATTCCATCAATTCGGTGCCTTTTCAGAAGTGTTACTTTTCATTTAACATAAATGTAATATACTGTCTGTCATAAAGGTTCATCTTCAGAAAAAAACATGTTTTCCCATCTCAAGAGGTTCAATATACAAATGAGTGACAGGTTAGACATGTGCTCAGTTTTCCACCAGAAAAATCCCCAAAAGTGTAGAACCAGCAGCTCACCTGCTTTTACACTTGATTTGATTATTAGGTGTTAAAGGCTTCTGTTGAAAATATATATTTTTTAATTGAACAACGTTTAGTTTCGCCATGTTAAAACGAGAATTCAGTTCACGTAACAGGGTTGACCTTAAAATGAGGGAAATATATACACTACTGTTCAAAAGTTTGGGGTCCCTTAGAAATGTCCTTGTTTTTGAAAGAAAACACAATTTTTGTCCATTAAAATAACATCAAATTGATCAGAAATACAGCTGATTTTTAATGGAGGATCTACATAGGCGTACAGAGGCCCATTATCAGCAACCATCACTCCTGTGTTCCAATGGCACGTTGTATTAGCTAATCCAAGTTTATCATTTTAAAAGGCTAATTGATCATTAGAAAACCCACAGATGAAGCACAGATGCACAGATAAACTGTTTTTCTGATTAAAGAAGCAATAAAACTGTCCTTCTTTAGACTAGTTGAGTATCTGGAGCATCAGCATTTGTGGGTTTGATTACAGGCTCAAAATGGCCAGAAACAAAGTACTTTCTTCTGAAACTCGTCAGTCTGTTCTTGTTCTGAGAAATGAAGGCTATTCCCTTCACAGAACGGCGCAAACGGGCTCTAACCAGAATAGAAAGAGGAGTGGGAGGCCCCGGTGCACAACTGAGCAAGAGGACAAGTATATTAGAGTGTCTAGTTTGAGAAACAGACACCTCACAAGTCCTCAACTGGCAGCTTCATTAAATAGTACCCACAAAACACCAGTCTCAATGTCAACAGTGAAGAGGCGACTCTGTCCAGTGTCTGTGTTCTTTTGCCCATCTTAATCTTTTCTTTTTATAGGCCAGTCTGAGATATGACTTTATGTTTGCAACTCTGCCTAGAAGGCCAGCATCCCATCTCTTCACTGGGACTTGTAAAAATGCTGTATTTTGGCACTTTAGCAAGTCTTTATTCATAGAAATAAATCAGATGTATTGAATTCTCCACGTGTTCTATATTAAAGAGCACCTCCTGTAATATAACTGTCTTTTAAAATTCAATACTGATGCACAGTTTCTATTTACAATATCAAAGGGCCCTCTTTTCATGGAATAAATTGACCCTTCTGTTTCTTTGAACCCTGGTACAAATAATCACCCAGGGCCTAATCTCTCCAGGGCCTAATCTCTCCAGGGCCTAATCACTCCAGGGCCTAATCTCTCCAGGGCCTAATCTCTCCAGGGCCTAATCTCTCCAGGGCCTAATCACCCAGGGCCTAATCTCTCCAGGGCCTAATCTCGCCAGGGCCTAATCTCCCCAGGGCCTAATCTCGCCAGGGCCTAATCACTCCAGGGCCTAATCTCCCCAGGGCCTAATCTCTACAGAGCCTAATCACTCCAGGGCCCAATCACACAGGGCCTAATCTCTCCAGGGCCTAATCTCTCCAAGGCCTAATCACCCAGGGCCTAATCTCTCCAGGGCCTAATCTCTCCAGTGCCTAATCTTTCTAGGGCCTAATCACTCCAGGGACTAATCACCCAGGGCCTAATCTCTCCAGGGCCGAATCACACCTGGGCCTAATCTCTCCAGGGCCTAATCTCTCCAGGGCCTAATCTCTCCAGGGCCCAATCTCTCCAGGGCCTAATCACTCCAGGGCCTAATCTCTATAGGGCCTAATCACTCTAGGGCCTAATCTCTCCAGGGCCTAATCTCTCTGGGGCCTAATCACCCAGGGCCTAATCTCTCCAGAAGCCTAATCTCTCCAGGGCCTAATCACTCCAGGGCCTAATCTCCCCAGGGCCTAATCTCTCCAGGGCCTAATCTCTCCAGGGCCTAATCTTTCCAGGGCCTAATCTCCCCAGGGCCTAATCTCGCCAGGGCCTAATCACTCCAGGGCCTAATCTCCCCAGGGGCTAATCTCACCAGGGCCTAATCTCTCCAGGGCCTAATCTCTCCAGGGCTTAATCTCTCCAGGGCCTAATCTCTCCAGGGCCTAATCTCTCCAGGGCCTAATAACCCAGGGCCTAATCTCTCCAGTGGCTAATCTTTCTAGGGCCTAATCACTCCAGGGACTAATCACCCAGGGCCGAATCACACCAGGCCTAATCTCTCCAGGGCCTAATCTCTCCAGGGCCTAATCTCTCCAGGGCCTAATCACTCCAGGGCCTAATCACTCCAGGGCCTAATCTCTCCAGGGCCTAATCACTCTTGGGCCTAATCTCTCCAGGGCCTAATCTCTCCGGGGCTTAATCACCCAGGGCCTAATCTCTCCAGAAGCCTAATCTCTCCAGGGCCTAATCACTCCAGGGCCTAATCTCCCCAGGGCCTAATCACTCCAGGGCCTAATCTCCCCAGGGCCTAATCTCTCCAGGGCCTAACCTCGCCACTGCCTAATCTCCCCAGGGCCTAATCTCGCCAGGGCCTAATCTCCCCAGGGCCTAATCTCTCCAGGGCCTAATCTCTAAGGGGCCTAATCTCTCCAGGGCTTAATCTCTCCAGGGCCTAATCTCTCCAGGGCCTAGTCTCTCCAGGGCCTAATCTCTCCAGGGCCTAAACTCTCCAGGGCCTAAACTCTCCAGAGCCTAATCACTCCAGGGCCTAATCTCTCCAGGGCCTAAACTCTCCAGGGCCTAAACTCTCCAGAGCCTAATCACTCCAGGGCCTAATCTCTCCAGGGCCTAAACTCTCCAGGGCCTAAACTCTCCAGAGCCTAATCACTCCAGGGCCTAAACTCTCCAGGGCCTAAACTCTCCAGAGCCTAAACTCTCCAGAGCCTAATCACTCCAGGGCATGGTTTCCCAAAACATCTTTGGGCTAAAGAGCCTATGGTTCTAACAATGAATTTATCCTTAAGGTGATTTTGGGAAACCGGGCCCAGGGCTTTAGTAATTTGGAATGTAAAGTCAATGAGGATTGTGGGTAAAATGTACAAATCACAACGGAAGAAGACAACACGATTATTTTGATCCTGAAATGGATCAAATCTGAGCCAAACTGTAGAATATAATTTTTGGTTGTTGTATAACCCATATATGTCAAGCTCATCAGTTCTGACAACATTGTCCGACCACTAACTCTAACCTTGTTGCAGCGTCAGTAAGGAAATATAGGGCTACAATAAATGATCTTTTAATGTTGGGTTAAGTTCATTAAACTCTAAATTTCTATCAACTTTGCAAAGTTGTTCCTGAGACCTGGAGATAAATAGTTTTAACCACCAACTGTGGTAATATCAACAGTGAGTAAACAAATACAAAGTCAATTTAATCCCAGGTTTAATTTGAGGTTCAGGTTATGGATCAAGCTCAGGAATTCAATTTAGTCAAATTGTGACCACTAACCCTAACCTTGTGGCAAGCAGTATTGTCAGTAAGCAATTAGACACAAGCAATGCTATAGCTCATGAACATTGAGGTCATCAATTCTGACACTTGTCCAACAGTTGCTCCAGGAGCTGAATATCCACCCAGATGGCGCCCTCTTGTGGTCGTGCTGTGTCATTACCACCAGGCCTCCCACTGTGTCATTCAGCCACTGGAGAACTACATGTCAAACCACATGTGGAAAACATTTCTAGTTTCTATTGTCATGTGTACAAGTACATTGAAATGCCTTTATTAAAACTATTTACCAGTAATCAATATCAGTAGTACAGTAAAGTAAAACAGAACGTAAGCAGAGAACAGTCTATGGCTTGAGTGGCTGGAGTCGAACCATTATCTTGGCTTTCCTTTCACACCGCCTGATATAGAGGTTGTGAATGGCAGGGAGCTCAGCCCCAGTGATGTACTGGGCTGTCCGTACCACCCCCTGCAGTGCCATGCGATGGAGGGCGGTGCAGTTGTCATACCAAGTAGTGATGCAGCCAGCCAAGATGCTCTCGATGGTGCAGCTGTAAAATGTTTTGAGGATTTGAGTGCCCATGCCAAATCTTTTCAACCTCCTGAGGGGGAAGAGGCGCTGTCATACCTTCTTGACGACTGTGTGCGTGTTTGTGGACCATTTTAAGTCCGTAGTGATTGAGACACCATGGAACTGAAAGCTCTCGGCTCAGTGGGGTGGCCAGAGTCAGGAACCCAGGAAGGAACCCAGGAAGGAACCCAGAGAGGAGCCAGGGATCCGAGGGGAGGCCCATCCTCTTCTGGCTTTACCAGGTAAAGATAAAGAGCACATATGGCCACTGAACTACATACACTGCTGCCTTTTGGAGGCCCGAAGCTAGATTTGTTTGTGGGGCCCCCACACCTTGTGGGAAAAGTTTTTTTTTGTGGCCTCCCCTCTTGACGGCGGAAAGAACATTTTTAGTTTTAAAATAAAGTCACAACACCTCTCCACAGCTTAGGCCAAACACTCAGCAGCGGTGTGACTGGGGTGAAGACTGGGCTGTCACGTTGGGGGTCCAATCTGAATTCAACTCATAGGGTTTGGGTGAACCAAGATGGATGCTGGATGACTGGCTGGGACTGGTTAAACAGGGATATGGATAGACAGTGGTGTGGTTAGGTCAGCTTTTGTCCATTGGACTTGGTTCCCCTCTCCCCTTCTGCTCCTGTTGGAGAACCAGGGAGTCATGGAGAGAGGCCAGGCTCCGCTCTAGCCAGAGAGACCAGCCTTCCAGCACAGTTGGATGTAGAACCAGGGAGTCATGGAGAGAGGCCAGGCTCCGCTCTAGCCAGAGAGACCAGCCTTCCAGCATAGTTGGTGGTTGGATGTAGAACCAGGGAGTCATGGAGAGAGGCCAGGCTCCGCTCTAGCCAGAGAGACCAGCCTTCCAGCATAGTTGGTGGTTGGATGTAGAACCAGGGAGTCATGGAGAGAGGCCAGGCTCCGCTCTAGCCAGAGAGACCAGCCTTCCAGCATAGTTGGATGTAGAACCAGGGAGTCATGGAGAGAGGCCAGGCTCCGCTCTAGCCAGAGAGACCAGCCTTCCAGCATAGTTGGATGTAGAACCAGGGAGTCATGGAGAGAGGCCAGGCTCCGCTCTAGCCAGAGAGACCAGCCTTCCAGCATAGTTGGATGTAGAACCAGGGAGTCATGGAGAGAGGCCAGGCTCCGCTCTAGCCAGAGAGACCAGCCTTCCAGCATAGTTGGTGGTTGGATGTAGAACCAGGGAGTCATGGAGAGAGGCCAGGCTCCGCTCTAGCCAGAGAGACCAGCCTTCCAGCATAGTTGGATGTAGAACCAGGGAGTCATGGAGAGAGGCCAGGCTCCGCTCTAGCCAGAGAGACCAGCCTTCCAGCATAGTTGGATGTAGAACCAGGGAGTCATGGAGAGAGGCCAGGCTCCGCTCTAGCCAGAGAGACCAGCCTTCCAGCATAGTTGGTGGTTGGATGTAGAACCGGGGAGTCATGGAGAGAGGCCAGGCTCCGCTCTAGCCAGAGAGACCAGCCTTCCAGCTTAGTTGGATGTAGAACCAGGGAGTCATGGAGAGAGGCCAGGCTCCGCTCTAGCCAGAGAGACCAGCCTTCCAGCTTAGTTGGATGTAGAACCAGGGAGTCATGGAGAGAGGCCAGGCTCCGCTCTAGCCAGAGAGACCAGCCTTCCAGCATAGTTGGATGTAGAACCAGGGAGTCATGGAGAGAGGCCAGGCTCCGCTCTAGCCAGAGAGACCAGCCTTCCAGCATAGTTGGTGGTTGGATGTAGAACCAGGGTGTCTTGGACTGAGGCTATCTTTAGGTCTTTCCAACCCAGGGAGAATACATCCGAGACCAGCCTTCCAGCATACCCCCTCAACCTCACCTCAGTTAAAAACGACGTGATGATTTTATCAGACAGTTGATCAGATATCAGACAGAGATCGTCAATATTTGTTTTGTTATTGTTCGGCCATGTGATGATGTCATCAGAGATCGCCTCTGCGTACGTCATCAGCTTGGCACTCCTTCCGTGGGGTCCTCGCTCTTCATATCTGACCTCACCGGAAGAGTGGGTGTCCTTGGAGGGGCGGAGAGTGGAGCTGGAGGATCCAGAGGAATGATACTTGATGGTCTCGTTGAATTGATGTGTCTCACCATTTCCACTCATCTCTGTATCCAAATGAACCTCCCTTTGTCTTGTACTGTGTAGAACCGTCTTCCTTCTATCGGAGGGTGAGCTGGCATTGGAAAGGACAAAGATCTTGTGCTGAATGAAGAGGGCATGTTGGACCAAAAGCTCTCACTTCCAACTGTTTCCTTAAAGGCAGCTATGATGGCCTGAGAGGCTTGCTTCTCAGCCAATCTCTCCTGAACTGGAAGACAGGTGGATGAGGACTCGTAATATGTAGCTGAGTGTACTACATCTTCAGCCACGGTGTGGGCCAAAGAGTGAGTGATCCATCCATTGTCTTGGCTGGGTTCTAGAACATTCTGGACCCCACTCATTGCCTCCATTGGAACCTATAAGAGAACAACGAGAATCCAAAAGAGACACATTTGTTTCAATTTGTACTGTATGACTATGTTATAATAGGCCTATATTATTTCAGTTTGTGTGTGGAAAGACAATAATTGAATGTTTAAGTTGTCTGTGTGTGTTCCTGGCTTCAGACTAGGTGTGGAAGCCAGGAACATACACAGAAACCAGAGCCAGTGTGTGTGCCTATGTGTGTGTGCATGGTGCGTGAAAAAGACACTGGTTGAAAACCCACTGGCAGGCTGCCAATCACCACATGACCTGTCAAGGTTCCAGGAAGTCAGAGAGTCACATGACAGACTGACTGGAAGTGTTTGATTTAGATCAAAAGACAAAAGAGAACCTGTATGACCTTCTGTAACTCCCAGAGAAAGTCTAATGAAATGTATATGAGAGAACACAGAATGGAATTGACACAGTCAGGCTGGTAATTCCAACAGGGAACTGACCTGGAACCCAGGACGTGTTCTGATAGATGATGGAATTGTGTGTGTGTGTGTGTTGGATAATTTGGCAGGTGTAATAGATGTCAATATAGGATCATTTACAACAGTGTCAGGGTGTTCCAAGCGGAAACTGTATCCACGTGTGAAATGAATGTGGTGTTCTGTGTGCCTGCGTGAATATATTTTATTATCCCAAGCTAAAGCACACGCCTTAACCTGCCAAGCATAGATGATGCTATCAGAGGTCTATTTTTTATTAAAAACAATGACAGTTTCCAGACACAGTAGAAGATAAAGCAAATAATCATCCGTTTTGTTCTGAAGGGTGAATCTGTGTCAAAAATGGCCCTCTCTTCTCCATATAGGCTCATAAGACGCTGGTCAAAACTAGTGCACTACATAGGGAATAGGGTGCCAGCTCTGGTCAAAACTAGTGCACTACATAGGGAATAGGGTGCCAGCTCTGGTCAAAACTAGTGCACTACATAGGGAACAGGGTGCCAGCTCTGGTCAAAACTAGTGCACTACATAGGGAATAGGGTGCCAGCTCTGGTCAAAACTAGTGCACTACATAGGGAACAGGGTGCCAGCTCTGGTCAAAACTAGTGCACTACATAGGGAATAGGGTGCCAGCTCTGGTCAAAACTAGTGCACTACATAGGGAATAGGGTGCCATTTGGGACACTAGGGAAATACCTGCTAATAAGCCTACCTCTTTCCCTACTGAATTTATTTTATTTTATTTATTTATTTTGCTCCTTTGCACCCCATTATTTTTTATTTCTACTTTGCACATTCTTCCATTGCAAATCTACCATTCCAGTGTTTTACTTGCTATATTGTATTTACTTTGCCACCATGGCCTTTTTTTTGCCTTTACCTCCCTTATCTCACCTCATTTGCTCACATCGTATATAGATTTGTTTCTACTGTATTATTGACTGTATGTTTGTTTTACTCCATGTGTAACTCTGTGTTGTTGTTTGTGTCGAACTGCTATGCTTTATCTTGGCCAGGTCGCAATTGTAAATGAGAACTTGTTCTCAACTTGCCTACTTGGTTAAATAATGGTGAAAAAAGCCTATCTGGTCTTCTTCCGGTGTAAAAGACGAGGTCTATTAACAATTAACCACAGCAGACATAGCAGATGGGCACACACACACACACACACACACACACACACACACACACACACACACACACACACACACACACACACACACACACACACACACACACACACACACACACACACACACACACACACACACACACACACACACACACACACACACACACACACACACACACACACACACACACACACACACACACACACACACACACACATACATATATATATATACACACATACACACACACACACACATATACACACATATACACACACACACAAACACACACACTCCCAAATATCTCTTTGGCCTCTCAGACAGGGATATCTCTTTGGCCTCTCAGACAGGGATATCTCTTTGGCCTCTCAGACAGGGATATCTCTTTGGCCTCTCAGACAGGGATATCTCTTTGGCCTCTCAGACAGGGATATCTCTTTGGCCTCTCAGACAGGGATATCTCTTTGGCCTCTCAGACAGGGATATCTCTTACTACATTCAAACATAAGGAGGAAGACACATACTACGCCCCAAGTGGCACCCTATTCCCTACATAGTGCACTACTCTACCGGCCCTGTTAAAAAGTAGTGGACTATGTAGGGAACAGGGTGCCATTTCAGAGGCACGCAGAGACAAAATTCCCTTTGGGGTGTTTGATGTCTAGGGAGTCGTATTTCTCTTACTCTTGATATCTATACAATGCCTTGGATTACTTATCAAAGGATGCACTGGTTTGAAACACATGCATGCGCACACACACGCACACACGCACACACACACACGCACGCACACACACACACACGCACGCACGCACACACACACACGCGCGCACACGCACGCACGCACACACGCACGCGCGCACGCACACACGCACACACGCACACACGCACGCGCACACACACGCACACACACACACACACACACACATACACACACACACACACGCACAGCCAGCCCTCTCATATCTCCATTGGCCCTATCAAAGCCAGGGAAGACTCTTCATGCTTTAACAAGAGGTACCCTGAGGCCTGTAAGGATAACAACCAGACAGCCAAATACCAATTTTGTCACATTTATTGTGTGTGTATGTTATCGTCCGTGTGTGTGAGTTTGAGTGTGTGTATGTACACAACTAGATTGATATTCCAACATGTATTGCCCTATCATATTGAGCTTTGAAAGGCTGAAACAGCATGAAAATATTTTCTCATTTCATTTAATTGACAACTGGACACATTCTCTCAATCTCACAATTTAAAGTGTTGTTGTTCAGCTTGAAGGTATAAGCTTCATGTCAAATGTTTCAGGAGGAACAGAAGAGGTAGGAAATAAAGAAAGAGATTGAGATGAAACCAGTTTACTAAAGAAAGTTTCTTCAGATATGTACCATTTTGCTCTTGTGAACGACAACAGAAGACAAGACAAGGCCGGTTTGCTGTAGCTGAGATGCAAATGGCCATGATGGGGAAATAGATATGCTGTTGTGAACCTATAGTCACTTCCTGAATGCGTGTGCGAGTGAGAGAGACATTCAAATATTAAAGGTGGGTTTGAGTAAAATATACTTTAAAATGACTAAAACCAAATGGAAACTGTAGATATTATAATGGTCATATAGTCACACAGTTTCTTGACTGTCCAGTTCATTAATAATCACTAGACAGCCAGGGAGCATCCTTGAAGATTGAATGTGGTAGCCCTGGAGGAAAATGAGTTTCACACCCCTGTTATAGAGTTGAGTTAGTTGCAATTTTTTTCTTCAAATACAATCATTCCATTTTATTTTACTCTAGCAAATGACTTTTTGTAACTCAACCATATGAATAGCAGAGTGACTGTTTTAACAGTTCTTTAAAACCAGACTTGTTTCAAGACAGAGGGTTTAACATGTTGACATGTTAAACTATAGCTTGCTAACGTTATGTAGAATGTGCAAATGAAATCGCATCCAGAAACTGTTATTTTTAGTTCTTGTGAAAAAAAAGAAGAAAATATATATAGTTCCTATAATTCTTTCAAGAAATGTCACCGCGGTACGGTTCACAACTACAACATGAGCTGTGAAAACGCATTTACTTCAGCAAACATCGACGAGCTCCCATTGGTTGCTAAGAAGTTTGAAAATTCTAAAGACTCCGCCCCCTAACAACGGCATCGTAGCTGAGCGCTGATAGGCGAACTATCGACGAATTTCAACCAATCAGCACCGTCCGCACGGTGTTTGGAAGTAGTTTAGCTGACAAATGTGTTTTCGCTCGCCGTTTCGACCTGTGTTGAATGTTGTATTTTTCCGCTCAGAAACTTTTGCAACCAATTTTGACAGCACGGAAAATACGATAAGGTAAGAAGATGTTGTTTCATTAACGGATAAGCTAGTTTTCTCACTAGATAGCGTGCTACCCTTTCGAAATCAAGTGCGGTCGGGTGCAGGACCCTTTGAGCAGTAGGCTGACCAACGTTAACGTTAGATCCTACCACACAATGTACGTTTTCTGCTTGTGATACCAACATATTGCCCTTTGAACCAGTATCTGGATGTGAGGAAGCGAGATTGTATCTGATGCCCAGGGTCCTTCTATTCAAAATCCCATTAACCAGCTCTGCAAACGCTATAAGGTTCAAATACGATCGTTAACGTTACATTACGCTTCAGAATATGTAGTTTCGCAGAGTAACTATCGTAATTACTGCCACTGTGCACGGTATGTATGTTTTTTTTAAAGTGTCTAAATCAAAGTTATTTGTTTTTGACGAAGTGCACATGTCCAAATCCACCTTCTGGACCTATAATATAATCACTCATTGCCGCCGCCCTCAGGTCGGCTGATACAGCAGCAGGACAGTATCCGGAAGGAATATAGATGATTATTTTTAAATATTTTTGGTGGAGGTACATACCGTGCGGAACGGCATTAATAACGATAGTTGCAATGCGACACTCTATATTTTGGTGCAGAACGACCGTGTGTCGACAAAACGTTTGCACAGCTGGTTAAAGGGACCTGGAATTGAAGGATCCTGGGAGTCAGAGGCGATCTCGGGTCCCTCAACTCCAGTGAACAAGCCATTATGTTTTGAAGATCACAGAAACAGGCCTTCGCGTTTTATATTTCTGAGCGCATGCTAATGTTATGTTTCCTCTTGTAGGATACAACCGCTGACCGTCTGAACCCATTTGGTAAAAACTCCCAAGCTGAAGTCATGCCTTTTCCCAGGGGGAAGAAACCAAGTGTTACTGCTGGCAGTAAAATACCCAAATTACGTGGCAAAGGGACAGAGAATCAGGTAAATTGACTAATAATAGCCTCCCACTGTTGATTTAGGGGTGGTGTTTTTCTAGTAGTGCTGCAACAAAAACGTGCACCAGCCAGTTGCCAACTAGCTCTCCAGGAGCTTCCTTTGACAGTTTTATTTTTTATATTGTTGGTCTGTATCTAGCTTAGTAACCAGCCAACATATTAATTGCATAGTGAGGTACATCATCTGGGGTGAGCTAGCTACATTTATTTACCTGTGTTGCCAGGGCATATTGCATAGTGAGGTACATCATCTGGGGTGAGCTAGCTACATTTATTTACCTGTGTTGCCAGGGCATATTGCATAGTGAGGGACATCATCTGGGGTGGGCTAGCTACATTTATTTACCTGTGTTGCCAGGGCATATTGCATAGTGAGGGACATCATCTGGGGTGGGCTAGCTACATTTATTTACCTGTGTTGCCAGGGCATATTGCATAGTGAGATACATCATCTGGGGTGGGCTAGCTACATTTATTTACCTGTGTTGCCAGGGCATATTGCATAGTGAGATACATCATCTGGGGTGAGCTAGCTACATTTATTTACCTGTGTTGCCAGGGCATATTGCATAGTGAGGGACATCATCTGGGGTGAGCTAGCTACATTTATTTACCTGTGTTGCCAGGGCATATTGCATAGTGAGGGACATCATCTGGGGAGAGCTAGCTACATTTATTTACCTGTGTTGCCAGGGCAGATTGCATAGTGAGGTACATCATCTGGGGTGAGCTAGCTACATTTATTTACCTGTGTTGCCAGGGCATATTGCATAGTGAGGTACATCATCTGGGGTGAGCTAGCTACATTTATTTACCTGTGTTGCCAGGGCAGATTGCATAGTGAGGTACATCATCTGGGGTGAGCTAGCTACATTTATTTACCTGTGTTGCCAGGGCATATTGCATAGTGAGGTACATCATCTGGGGTGGGCTAGCTACATTTATTTACCTGTGTTGCCAGGGCATATTGCATAGTGAGATACATCATCTGGGGTGGGCTAGCTACATTTATTTACCTGTGTTGCCAGGGCATATTGCATAGTGAGGGACATCATCTGGGGTGGGCTAGCTACATTTATTTACCTGTGTTGCCAGGGCATATTGCATAGTGAGGGACATCATCTGGGGTGGGCTAGCTACATTTATTTACCTGTGTTGCCAGGGCATATTGCATAGTGAGGGACATCATCTGGGGTGGGCTAGCTACATTTATTTACCTGTGTTGCCAGGGCATATTGCATAGTGAGGGACATCATCTGGGGTGAGCTAGCTACATTTATTTACCTGTGTTGCCAGGGCATATTGCATAGTGAGGTACATCATCTGGGGTGAGCTAGCTACATTTATTTACCTGTGTTGCCAGGGCATATTGCATAGTGAGGTACATCATCTGGGGTGAGCTAGCTACATTTATTTACCTGTGTTGCCAGGGCATATTGCATAGTGAGGGACATCATCTGGGGTGGGCTAGCTACATTTATTTACCTGTGTTGCCAGGGCAGATTGCATAGTGAGGTACATCATCTGGGGTGAGCTAGCTACATTTATTTACCTGTGTTGCCAGGGCATATTGCATAGTGAGGTACATCATCTGGGGTGAGCTAGCTACATTTATTTACCTGTGTTGCCAGGGCATATTGCATAGTGAGGGACATCATCTGGGGTGGGCTAGCTACATTTATTTACCTGTGTTGCCAGGGCATATTGCATAGTGAGGGACATCATCTGGGGTGGGCTAGCTACATTTATTTACCTGTGTTGCCAGGGCATATTGCATAGTGAGGGACATCATCTGGGGTGGGCTAGCTACATTTATTTACCTGTGTTGCCAGGGCATATTGCATAGTGAGGGACATCATCTGGGGTGGGCTAGCTACATTTATTTACCTGTGTTGCCAGGGCATATTGCATAGTGAGGGACATCATCTGGGGTGGGCTAGCTACATTTATTTACCTGTGTTGCCAGGGCATATTGCATAGTGAGGGACATCATCTGGGGTGGGCTAGCTACATTTATTTACCTGTGTTGCCAGGGCATATTGCATAGTGAGGGACATCATCTGGGGTGGGCTAGCTACATTTATTTACCTGTGTTGCCAGGGCAGATTGCATAGTGAGGGACATCATCTGGGGTGAGCTAGCTACATTTATTTACCTGTGTTGCCAGGGCATATTGCATAGTGAGGTACATCATCTGGGGTGAGCTAGCTACATTTATTTACCTGTGTTGCCAGGGCATATTGCATAGTGAGGTACATCATCTGGGGTGAGCTAGCTACATTTATTTACCTGTGTTGCCAGGGCATATTGCATAGTGAGGGACATCATCTGGGGTGAGCTAGCTACATTTATTTACCTGTGTTGCCAGGGCATATTGCATAGTGAGGTACATCATCTGGGGAGAGCTAGCTACATTTATTTACCTGTGTTGCCAGGGCATATTGCATAGTGAGGTACATCATCTGGGGTGAGCTAGCTACATTTATTTACCTGTGTTGCCAGGGCATATTGCATAGTGAGGGACATCATCTGGGGTGAGCTAGCTACATTTATTTACCTGTGTTGCCAGGGCATATTGCATAGTGAGGGACATCATCTGGGGTGGGCTAGCTACATTTATTTACCTGTGTTGCCAGGGCATATTGCATAGTGAGGTACATCATCTGGGGTGAGCTAGCTACATTTATTTACCTGTGTTGCCAGGGCATATTGCATAGTGAGGTACATCATCTGGGGTGAGCTAGCTACATTTATTTACCTGTGTTGCCAGGGCATATTGCATAGTGAGGGACATCATCTGGGGTGAGCTAGCTACATTTATTTACCTGTGTTGCCAGGGCATATTGCATAGTGAGATACATCATCTGGGGTGAGCTAGCTACATTTATTTACCTGTGTTGCCAGGGCATATTGCATAGTGAGGGACATCATCTGGGGTGAGCTAGCTACATTTATTTACCTGTGTTGCCAGGGCATATTGCATAGTGAGGGACATCATCTGGGGGTAACTAGCTACATTTATTTACCTGTGTTGCCAGGGCAGATTGCATAGTGAGGGACATCATCTGGGGTGGGCTAGCTACATTTATTTACCTGTGTTGCCAGGGCATATTGCATAGTGAGGGACATCATCTGGGGAGAGCTAGCTACATTTATTTACCTGTGTTGCCAGGGCAGATTGCATAGTGAGGTACATCATCTGGGGTGAGCTAGCTACATTTATTTACCTGTGTTGCCAGGGCATATTGCATAGTGAGGTACATCATCTGGGGTGAGCTAGCTACATTTATTTACCTGTGTTGCCAGGGCATATTGCATAGTGAGATACATCATCTGGGGTGGGCTAGCTACATTTATTTACCTGTGTTGCCAGGGCATATTGCATAGCGAGGTACATCATCTGGGGTGAGCTAGCTACATTTATTTACCTGTGTTGCCAGGGCATATTGCATAGTGAGGTACATCATCTGGGGAGAGCTAGCTACATTTATTTACCTGTGTTGCCAGGGCAGATTGCATAGTGAGGTACATCATCTGGGGTGAGCTAGCTACATTTATTTACCTGTGTTGCCAGGGCATATTGCATAGTGAGGTACATCATCTGGGGTGGGCTAGCTACATTTATTTACCTGTGTTGCCAGGGCATATTGCATAGTGAGGGACATCATCTGGGGTGGGCTAGCTACATTTATTTACCTGTGTTGCCAGGGCAGATTGCATAGTGAGGGACATCATCTGGGGTGGGCTAGCTACATTTATTTACCTGTATTGCCAGGGCAGATTGCATAGTGAGGGACATCATCTGGGGTGGGCTAGCTACATTTATTTACCTGTGTTGCCAGGGCATATTGCATAGTGAGGGACATCATCTGGGGTGAGCTAGCTACATTTATTTACCTGTGTTGCCAGGGCATATTGCATAGTGAGGGACATCATCTGGGGTGGGCTAGCTACATTTATTTACCTGTGTTGCCAGGGCATATTGCATAGTGAGGGACATCATCTGGGGTGGGCTAGCTACATTTATTTACCTGTGTTGCCAGGGCATATTGCATAGTGAGGGACATCATTGGGGTGAGCTAGCTACATTTATTTACCTGTGTTGCCAGGGCAGATTGCATAGTGAGGGACATCATCTGGGGTGGGCTAGCTACATTTATTTACCTGTGTTGCCAGGGCATATTGCATAGTGAGGTACATCATCTGGGGTGGGCTAGCTACATTTATTTACCTGTGTTGCCAGGGCATATTGCATAGTGAGGGACATCATCTGGGGTGGGCTAGCTACATTTATTTACCTGTGTTGCCAGGGCAGATTGCATAGTGAGGGACATCATCTGGGGTGGGCTAGCTACATTTATTTACCTGTATTGCCAGGGCAGATTGCATAGTGAGGGACATCATCTGGGGTGGGCTAGCTACATTTATTTACCTGTGTTGCCAGGGCATATTGCATAGTGAGGTACATCATCTGGGGTGGGCTAGCTACATTTATTTACCTGTGTTGCCAGGGCATATTGCATAGCGAGGTACATCATCTGGGGAGAGCTAGCTACATTTATTTACCTGTGTTGCCAGGGCATATTGCATAGTGAGGGACATCATCTGGGGAGAGCTAGCTACATTTATTTACCTGTGTTGCCAGGGCATATTGCATAGTGAGGGACATCATCTGGGGTGGGCTAGCTACATTTATTTACCTGTGTTGCCAGGGCAGATTGCATACCCCACAACTTTTTGAAATTGAGTGTCTGATATCTGCTGGTTAACTTAACCCCTCTTATCTCTCAGTGAAACCGCTGGTCCTGCGTGAACTAAACTAACCTCAATAGTGTCTTGCTATCGCTCTTCGTTGCATAGCTCGATATGAAATAACATAGCTCTGTGTTTTAGGAGGAAGGCCCCCAGGTCAAGAGGTCGTCGTCCCCTCCCCAAGGAGCCCCTAAGAAGAGGACAGCCTTCGTAGACCTCACCAATGTAAACCTGTTCTCTTTGTCGATCTATCTGGGGTGTTTTCACTAGAATCAAACCTAATTCAACTGGGAGGGACTAACCTGCATTTTTCCAACAAACTTGTTTTCTGTTGCAAAACGTTCATGTCTGTAACATTTCACGTAAAAATCAGTTTCTTGTCTGTATGGAAGTAGCGGTCCTTGTACCTGGCATGGTGAAGACGGCGGTACATAGACTAGAGTACTATTCCAAGTTAACTGCCGACACAGACTGGGGTTTTGTTGAGTCCATTTACATTTAAGTCATTTAGCAGACGCTCTTATCCAGAGTAGATGTCTCGATGCGGTATGAGAACCAGCACAGCCTTGCTGTGCCAGACGTGCAGTACGACTTTCCTCAGTACGAGATCCTCGTCGACCCACTGTGCTGTCAGACTCAGCACGCTCATGGGACTGACATCACTGGTCCAAATGTCAGTCGTGACGCCCATAGCAAGTAGCTCATAGATGTACGTTTCACAAAACTGTGTAACTCCGGTAGGGCAACATCTGAAAGGTGGAGAGTACCGGGGCTCGACCAGTCGGGGAAAAGCCAACATCATCCACGACAGAGAACGATTGATTGTCAAGGGCATTGAATTCCATTATCCTGGTTATCCTGGCGTTAATAGATTTTGAGTTGTCTCCCTGCAGTGTTCTTACTGTTTCAAATGACTGCTCCGCTTGTTGACTGCTAGATCCACACAGCAGACATTGTGGGCCAGGTTTGGAATGCTGTGTTGCACTATATTTGTGGCGTCGTTACGTTATATCGGTATGCACATCGGCGTTAAACTAGACGACATCGGGCTGATTCTGGCATTTTTAGCGGATGTGGTCCGATTCCAATATGCTTTTTCCTACCGTACATCCCTAGCTTTTGCCACCGTTTTCTATGGTTTTGGTTTGACATGAATACACCACAGAACAGGGTCTGAATGGTCTCCTGGGGAGTGACACTCTACCATAGTCTTCCACCAGGTTTTCAGACTGCCACTGAAACCCACTTTCGTTCTTGTTTGGCAGTTGGGTGTGTGGTGGGGTAGATCTCAACTTGAGAAACAAGAACTTAAAAGTTCTGTCTTGGCAATAATAATAGATAAACATATTATGCCAATAGGGGATTGGTGTCAAACGTATGAATAGGGTGACACACGGGTCGGTCTATAACCAGGGAATATTCTGCCTCATCTGCACACTATGAAAAGACTGTGGCCTTGACTCTGGTCTCTCCTTGGCTTCCAGGCACACAAGGTTCACATCAGCCTTCCAGGTACCAAGAAGAACTCCCTGAAGAAGACGCAGAAGAAGAAGGACACATACACTGTGTTAGGCAAGAATAAAGCCAACCTTAAAAAGTAAGGCATTTTTCTCGATCCCTCCCCCCTCTCTCTCTCTCTCTCCAGCTGTACTGTCGTTAGGTTTGATGGGCTGTGAAGAACGGTGTAGTTGTTTTTCTGTGAAGGTGAGCGAGAAAGGTTCCAATTTCTAAAGGGACAGAGTGATTGTATATGTTTATGATGCTTGCTATGGGGGCAATGACATGCTTATTCTGATACTGAATTCCTTGATCAGTCATCTCTTATTATGACGCAATAGAACTTTGTCTTTTTTTGTGTGTGAGTTCATAGATTATTATAGATTCATAACATTCCACATCAAAACAGTAACTTTCTCTTCCTTTTACTGGGGGCCGTTTTGCTTTCAGTGACTGCTATATAGACTGACTGTTGTTCTGGATAAGAACATCTGTTAAATGACAAAAAAATGTGAAATCTAAACACTTCACCCTATTCCTACCTGTCTCCCCTCTCCAGGTCTGACTCAATAAGCTCAGAGAGTCAGGGGGAGGAGAAACAGAGGGGGGAGGAGGAGACCCCAGTTGAAGAGCTTGTGGTGGTGGAGGCTGTTCCACCTAGAGAGTTGCCCCCCCACCTCCGGAGACCACAGGTAGGCTAATGGAGCACCAGACGATTGTCACAGCAGTGGGATCTACAGTACCAATCAAAAGTTTGTACACCTTCTCATTCCAGGGTTTTTCTTTATTTTTACTATCTTCTACATTGTAGAATAATAGTGAAGACATTAAAACTATGATATAACACATGGAATCATGTAGTAACCATAAAGTGTTAAACAAATCAAAAATATAATTGAGATTCTTCAAAGTAGACAACCTTTGCCTTGACAGCTTTGCACCCTCTTGGCACTCTCTCAACCAGCTTCATGAGGTAGTCACCTGGAATGCATTTCAATTAACAGGTGTGCCTTGTTAATTTGTGGAATTTATTTCCTTCCAAATCTGTTTGTGCCAATCACTTGTTACAAGGTAGGGGTGAGTATACAGAAGAAAGCCCTATTTGATAAAAGACCACGTCCATATTATGGCAACAGCTCAAATAAGCAAAGAGAAACAGCAGTCATTACTTTAAGACCGGCCTTCATGGTTGAATTGCTGCAAAGAAACCTCTACTAAAGGACACTAATAAGAAGAGATTTGCTTGGACCAAGAAACACGAGCAATGGACAATAGACCGGTGGAAATCGGTCTTTTGGTTTGATGCGCCCCCAACCGCCGCGTCTTTGTGAGATTCAGAGTAGGTGAACAGATCTCTGCATGTGTGGTTCCCACTGAAGCATGGAGGAGGAGGTGTGATGGTGCTTTGCTGGTGGCACTGACTTCTTTACTATTCAAGGCACACTTAGCCAGCATGGCTACCACGGCATTCTGCAGCGATATGTCATCCCATCTGGTTTACGCTTAGTGGGGCAATCATTTTGTTTTTCAACAGAACAATGACCTAATACACCTCCAGGCTGTGTAATGGCTATTTGACCAATCACTAGAGTGATGGAGTGCTGCATCAGATGACCTGGCCTCCACAATCACCCGACTTCAACCCAATTGAGATGGTTTAGGATGAGTTGGACCACAGTGAAGGGAAAGTAGCCAACAAGTGCTCAGCATATATATTTATATATATATTTATTTATTTATTTTACTCCAAGACTGTTGGAAAAGCATTCCTCATGACACTGTTGAGAGAATGCCAAGAGTCTGCAAAGCTGTCATCAAGGCAAAGAAAGGGTGGTTACTTTAAAGAATATAAAATATATACTTTTTAAAAACAAAATTGGTTACTACATGATTCCATATGTGTTATTTCATAGTGTTGTCTTTACTATTATTCTACAATGTAGACAATAGTAAAAAAAAAAACTGTAATGAGTAGATTTGTCCCAACCTTTTGACTGGTACTGTACATTGGGACAGTCAGAAATAGCTCTATGGAACTCGCTTGGGCCACAGTCTAGCAGTGTTTAGCTCTATGGAACTCGCTTGGACAACAGTCTAGCAGTGTTTAGCTCTATGGAACTCGCTTGGCCACAGTCTAGCAGTGTTTAGCTCTATGGAACTCGCTTGGGCCACAGTCTAGCAGTGTTTAGCTCTATGGAACTCGCTTGGGCACAGTCTAGCGGTGTTTAGCTCTATGGAACTCGCTTGGGCACAGTCTAGCGGTGTTTAGCTCTATGGAACTCGCTTGGGCACAGTCTAGCGGTGTTTAGCTCTATGGAACTCGCTTGGGCACAGTCTAGCGGTGTTTAGCTCTATGGAACTCGCTTGGGCACAGTCTAGCGGTGTTTAGCTCTATGGAACTCGCTTGGGCACAGTCTAGCGGTGTTTAGCTCTATGGAACTCGCTTGGGCACAGTCTAGCGGTGTTTAGCTCTATGGAACTCGCTTGGGCACAGTCTAGCGGTGTTTAGCTCTATGGAACTCGCTTGGGCACAGTCTAGCGGTGTTTAGCTCTATGGAACTCGCTTGGGCACAGTCTAGCGGTGTTTAGCTCTATGGAACTCGCTTGGGCACAGTCTAGCAGTGTTTAGCTCTATGGAACTCGCTTGGGCACAGTCTAGCAGTGTTTAGCTCTATGGAACTCGCTTGGACAACAGTCTAGCAGTGTTTAGCTCTATGGAACTCGCTTGGACAACAGTCTAGCAGTGTTTAGCTCTATGGAACTCGCTTGGGCCACAGTCTAACAGTGTTTAGCTCTATGGAACTCGCTTGGGCACAGTCTAGCAGTGTTTAGCTCTATGGAACTCGCTTGGACAACAGTCTAGCAGTGTTTAGCTCTATGGAACTCGCTTGGACAACAGTCTAGCAGTGTTTAGCTCTATGGAACTCGCTTGGGCACAGTCTAGCAGTGTTTAGCTCTATGGAACTCGCTTGGGCACAGTCTAGCAGTGTTTAGCTCTATGGAACTCGCTTGGGCACAGTCTAGCAGTGTTTAGCTCTATGGAACTCGCTTGGGCACAGTCTAGCAGTGTTTAGCTCTATGGAACTCGCTTGGGCACAGTCTAGCATTGTTTAGCTCTATGGAACTCGCTTGGGCACAGTCTAGCAGTGTTTAGCTCTATGGAACTCGCTTGGGCACAGTCTAGCAGTGTTTAGCTCTATGGAACTCGCTTGGACAACAGTCTAGCAGTGTTTAGCTCTATGGAACTCGCTTGGACAACAGTCTAGCAGTGTTTAGCTCTATGGAACTCGCTTGGCCACAGTCTAGCAGTGTTTAGCTCTATGGAACTCGCTTGGGCCACAGTCTAGCAGTGTTTAGCTCTATGGAACTCGCTTGGACAACAGTCTAGCAGTGTTTAGCTCTATGGAACTCGCTTGGGCACAGTCTAGCAGTGTTTAGCTCTATGGAACTCGCTTGGGCCACAGTCTAGCAGTGTTTAGCTCTATGGAACTCGCTTGGACAACAGTCTAGCAGTGTTTAGCTCTATGGAACTCGCTTGGGCCACAGTCTAGCAGTGTTTAGCTCTATGGAACTCGCTTGGGCACAGTCTAGCAGTGTTTAGCTCTATGGAACTCGCTTGGACAACAGTCTAGCAGTGTTTAGCTCTATGGAACTCGCTTGGGCCACAGTCTAGCAGTGTTTAGCTCTATGGAACTCGCTTGGGCCACAGTCTAGCAGTGTTTAGCTCTATGGAACTCGCTTGGGCACAGTCTAGCAGTGTTTAGCTCTATGGAACTCGCTTGGGCCACAGTCTAGCAGTGTTTAGCTCTATGGAACTCGCTTGGGCCACAGTCTAGCAGTGTTTAGCTCTATGGAACTCGCTTGGGCCACAGTCTAGCAGTGTTTAGCTCTATGGAACTCGCTTGGGCCACAGTCTAGCAGTGTTTAGCTCTATGGAACTCGCTTGGACAACAGTCTAGCAGTGTTTAGCTCTATGGAACTCGCTTGGCCACAGTCTAGCAGTGTTTAGCTCTATGGAACTCGCTTGGGCCACAGTCTAGCAGTGTTTAGCTCTATGGAACTCGCTTGGGCCACAGTCTAGCAGTGTTTAGCTCTATGGAACTCGCTTGGGCCACAATCTAGCAGTGTTTAGCTCTATGGAACTCGCTTGGGCCACAGTCTAGCAGTGTTTTGTACTGCACCTACATATCACTCTTCCCTCTCTCTGCCCCTCCCACTCTCTCTGCCCCTCCCACTCTCAGATCCCTGAGGAGTTTGATATAGACTCTCAGCACCAGGATGACCCCACTCTGACTGCTCAGTACGCCAAGGAGATATTTGACTACCTCAAGGCCAGAGAGGAGAAGTTCATCCTGTCTGACTATATGTCCATCCAGCCTAGTCTGAACGCTGGGATGAGGGCCATCCTAGTGGACTGGTTGGTCGAGGTGCAGGTCAGGAAACCACTATACTTGATACTATAATAACGCGACAACTCGGTATGCCCGTAGAACAGACAATTAAAAATAGGAGTGAAGATGAGACACTGTGGTTCTTTGTGTGCTGGAGCGAATGTGTGTTTACTCTGTGCTTCCAGGAGAACTTTGAGCTGAACCATGAGACTCTGTACCTGGCTGTGAAGGTGACAGACCACTTCCTGTCCGCAGCTCCGGTCAACAGAGAGAATCTACAGCTTATAGGTTCTACAGCCTTGCTCATAGCATCCAAGTTTGAGGTGAGGGATATCAAACACACACTACCTGTCCCCTGTTCCGGTTAACGGTAGGAGAGATGAGGGATATCAAACACACACTACCTGTCCCCTGTTCCGGTTAACGGTAGGAGAGGTGAGGGATATTAAACACACTACCTGTCCTCTGTTCCGGTTAACGGTAGGAGAGATGAGGGATATTAAACACACTACCTGTCCCCTGTTCCGGTTAACGGTAGGAGAGGTGAGGGATATTAAACACACTACCTGTCCCCTGTTCCGGTTAACGGTAGGAGAGATGAGGGATATCAAACACACTACCTGTTCCGGTTAACGGTAGGAGAGGTGGGGGATATTAAACACACTACCTGTCCTCTGTTCCGGTTAACGGTAGGAGAGGTGAGGGATATTAAACACACTACCTGTCCCCTGTTCCGGTTAACGGTAGGAGAGGTGAGGGATATTAAACACACACACTACCTGTCCCCTGTTCCGGTTAACGGTAGGAGAGGTGAGGGATATTAAACACACTACCTGTCCCCTGTTCCGGTTAACGGTAGGAGAGGTGAGGGATATTAAACACACTACCTGTCCCCTGTTCCGGTTAACGGTAGGAGAGATGAGGATATTAAACACACTACCTGTCCCCTGTTCCGGTTAACGGTAGGAGAGGTGGGGGATATTAAACACACTACCTGTCCCCTGTTCCGGTTAACGGTAGGAGAGGTGAGGGATATTAAACACACACACTACCTGTCCCCTGTTCCGGTTAACGGTAGGAGAGGTGAGGGATATTAAACACACTACCTGTCCCCTGTTCCGGTTAACGGTAGGAGAGGTGAGGGATATCAAACACACACACTACCTGTCCCCTGTTCCGGTTAACGGTAGGAGAGATGAGGGATATCAAACACACACTACCTGTCCCCTGTTCCGGTTAACGGTAGGAGAGGTGAGGGATATCAAACACACACTACCTGTCCCCTGTTCCGGTTAACGGTAGGAGAGGTGAGGGATATCAAACACACACTACCTGTCCCCTGTTCCGGTTAACGGTAGGAGAGGGGAGGATATTAAACACACTACCTGTCCCCTGTTCCGGTTAACGGTAGGAGAGATGAGGATATTAAACACACTACCTGTCCCCTGTTCCGGTTAACGGTAGGAGAGGTGGGGGATATTAAACACACACACTACCTGTCCCCTGTTCCGGTTAACGGTAGGAGAGATGAGGGATATTAAACACACTACCTGTCCCCTGTTCCGGTTAACGGTAGGAGAGATGAGGATATTAAACACACTACCTGTTCCGGTTAACGGTAGGAGAGGTGAGGGATATTAAACACACTACCTGTCCCCTGTTCCGGTTAACGGTAGGAGAGATGAGGATATTAAACACACTACCTGTCCCCTGTTCCGGTTAACGGTAGGAGAGATGAGGGATATTAAACACACTACCTGTCCCCTGTTCCGGTTAACGGTAGGAGAGATGAGGGATATTAAACACACTACCTGTCCCCTGTTCCGGTTAACGGTAGGAGAGATGAGGGATATTAAACACACTACCTGTCCCCTGTTCCGGTTAACGGTAGGAGAGATGAGGGATATTAAACACACTACCTGTCCCCTGTTCCGGTTAACGGTAGGAGAGATGAGGGATATTAAACACACTACCTGTCCCCTGTTCCGGTTAACGGTAGGAGAGATGAGGGATATTAAACACACTACCTGTCCCCTGTTCCGGTTAACGGTAGGAGAGATGAGGGATATTAAACACACTACCTGTCCCCTGTTCCGGTTAACGGTAGGAGAGATGAGGGATATTAAACACACTACCTGTCCCCTGTTCCGGTTAACGGTAGGAGAGGTGGGGGATATTAAACACACTACCTGTCCCCTGTTCCGGTTAACGGTAGGAGAGATGAGGGATATTAAACACACTACCTGTCCCCTGTTCCGGTTAACGGTAGGAGAGATGAGGGATATTAAACACACTACCTGTCCCCTGTTCCGGTTAACGGTAGGAGAGATGAGGGATATTAAACACACTACCTGTCCCCTGTTCCGGTTAACGGTAGGAGAGATGAGGGATATTAAACACACTACCTGTCCCCTGTTCCGGTTAACGGTAGGAGAGGTGAGGGATATTAAACACACTACCTGTCCCCTGTTCCGGTTAACGGTAGGAGAGATGAGGGATATTAAACACACTACCTGTCCCCTGTTCCGGTTAACGGTAGGAGAGGTGAGGGATATTAAACACACTACCTGTCCCCTGTTCCGGTTAACGGTAGGAGAGGTGAGGGATATTAAACACACTACCTGTCCCCTGTTCCGGTTAACGGTAGGAGAGATGAGGGATATTAAACACACTACCTGTCCCCTGTTCCGGTTAACGGTAGGAGAGATGAGGGATATTAAACACACTACCTGTCCCCTGTTCCGGTTAACGGTAGGAGAGGTGAGGGATATTAAACACACTACCTGTCCCCTGTTCCGGTTAACGGTAGGAGAGGTGAGGGATATTAAACACACTACCTGTCCCCTGTTCCGGTTAACGGTAGGAGAGGTGGGGGATATTAAACACACTACCTGTCCCCTGTTCCGGTTAACGGTAGGAGAGGTGAGGGATATCAAACACACACACTACCTGTCCCCTGTTCCGGTTAACGGTAGGAGAGGTGAGGGATATTAAACACACTACCTGTCCCCTGTTCCGGTTAACGGTAGGAGAGGTGAGGGATATCAAACACACACACTACCTGTCCCCTGTTCCGGTTAACGGTAGGAGAGGTGAGGGATATTAAACACACTACCTGTCCCCTGTTCCGGTTAACGGTAGGAGAGGTGAGGGATATTAAACACACTACCTGTCCCCTGTTCCGGTTAACGGTAGGAGAGGTGAGGGATATTAAACACACACACTACCTGTCCCCTGTTCCGGTTAACGGTAGGAGAGATGAGGGATATTAAACACACTACCTGTCCCCTGTTCCGGTTAACGGTAGGAGAGGTGAGGGATATTAAACACACTACCTGTCCCCTGTTCCGGTTAACGGTAGGAGAGATGAGGGATATTAAACACACTACCTGTCCCCTGTTCCGGTTAACGGTAGGAGAGATGAGGGATATTAAACACACACTACCTGTCCCCTGTTCCGGTTAACGGTAGGAGAGATGAGGGATATTAAACACACACTACCTGTCCCCTGTTCCGGTTAACGGTAGGAGAGATGAGGGATATTAAACACACACTACCTGTCCCCTGTTCCGGTTAACGGTAGGAGAGATGAGGGATATTAAACACACTACCTGTCCCCTGTTCCGGTTAACGTTAGGAGAGATGAGGGATATTAAACACACTACCTGTCCCCTGTTCCGGTTAACGGTAGGAGAGATGAGGGATATTAAACACACTACCTGTCCCCTGTTCCGGTTAACGGTAGGAGAGGTGAGGGATATTAAACACACTACCTGTCCCCTGTTCCGGTTAACGGTAGGAGAGGTGAGGGATATCAAACACACACACTACCTGTTCCGGTTAACGGTAGGAGAGGTGAGGATATTAAACACACTACCTGTCCCCTGTTCCGGTTAACGGTAGGAGAGGTGAGGGATATTAAACACACTACCTGTCCCCTGTTCCGGTTAACGGTAGGAGAGATGAGGGATATTAAACACACTACCTGTCCCCTGTTCCGGTTAACGGTAGGAGAGATGAGGGATATTAAACACACTACCTGTCCCCTGTTCCGGTTAACGGTAGGAGAGGTGAGGGATATCAAACACACTACCTGTTCCGGTTAACGGTAGGAGAGATGAGGGATATTAAACACACTACCTGTCCCCTGTTCCGGTTAACGGTAGGAGAGGTGAGGGATATTAAACACACTACCTGTCCCCTGTTCCGGTTAACGGTAGGAGAGATGAGGGATATTAAACACACTACCTGTCCCCTGTTCCGGTTAACGGTAGGAGAGGTGAGGGATATCAAACACACACACTACCTGTTCCGGTTAACGGTAGGAGAGGTGAGGGATATTAAACACACTACCTGTCCCCTGTTCCGGTTAACGGTAGGAGAGGTGAGGATATTAAACACACTACCTGTCCCCTGTTCCGGTTAACGGTAGGAGAGATGAGGGATATTAAACACACTACCTGTCCCCTGTTCCGGTTAACGGTAGGAGAGATGAGGGATATTAAACACACTACCTGTCCCCTGTTCCGGTTAACGGTAGGAGAGGTGGGGGATATTAAACACACTACCTGTCCCCTGTTCCGGTTAACGGTAGGAGAGGTGAGGATATTAAACACACTACCTGTCCCCTGTTCCGGTTAACGGTAGGAGAGGTGAGGGATATTAAACACACACACTACCTGTCCTCTGTTCCGGTTAACGGTAGGAGAGATGAGGGATATTAAACACACTACCTGTTCCGGTTAACGGTAGGAGAGGTGGGGGATATTAAACACACTACCTGTCCTCTGTTCCGGTTAACGGTAGGAGAGGTGGGGGATATTAAACACACTACCTGTCCTCTGTTCCGGTTAACGGTAGGAGAGATGAGGGATATTAAACACACTACCTGTCCCCTGTTCCGGTTAACGGTAGGAGAGATGAGGGATATCAAACACACACTACCTGTCCCCTGTTCCGGTTAACGGTAGGAGAGGTGGGGGATATTAAACACACTACCTGTCCTCTGTTCCGGTTAACGGTAGGAGAGATGAGGGATATTAAACACACTACCTGTCCCCTGTTCCGGTTAACGGTAGGAGAGGTGAGGATATTAAACACACACTACCTGTCCCCTGTTCCGGTTAACGGTAGGAGAGATGAGGGATATTAAACACACTACCTGTCCCCTGTTCCGGTTAACGTTAGGAGAGATGAGCGATATTAAACACACTACCTGTCCCCTGTTCCGGTTAACGGTAGGAGAGATGAGGGATATTAAACACACTACCTGTCCCCTGTTCCGGTTAACGGTAGGAGAGGTGAGGGATATTAAACACACTACCTGTCCCCTGTTCCGGTTAACGGTAGGAGAGGTGAGGATATCAAACACACACACTACCTGTTCCGGTTAACGGTAGGAGAGGTGAGGGATATTAAACACACTACCTGTCCCCTGTTCCGGTTAACGGTAGGAGAGGTGAGGGATATTAAACACACTACCTGTCCCCTGTTCCGGTTAACGGTAGGAGAGATGAGGGATATTAAACACACTACCTGTCCCCTGTTCCGGTTAACGGTAGGAGAGGTGAGGGATATCAAACACACACACTACCTGTTCCGGTTAACGGTAGGAGAGGTGAGGGATATTAAACACACTACCTGTCCCCTGTTCCGGTTAACGGTAGGAGAGATGAGGGATATTAAACACACTACCTGTCCCCTGTTCCGGTTAACGGTAGGAGAGGTGGGGGATATTAAACACACTACCTGTCCCCTGTTCCGGTTAACGGTAGGAGAGGTGAGGGATATTAAACACACTACCTGTCCCCTGTTCCGGTTAACGGTAGGAGAGGTGAGGGATATTAAACACACACACTACCTGTCCTCTGTTCCGGTTAACGGTAGGAGAGATGAGGGATATTAAACACACACTACCTGTCCCCTGTTCCGGTTAACGGTAGGAGAGATGAGGGATATTAAACACACTACCTGTCCCCTGTTCCGGTTAACGGTAGGAGAGATGAGGGATATTAAACACACTACCTGTCCCCTGTTCCGGTTAACGGTAGGAGAGATGAGGGATGGAGGGTGGGGGAGACAGGCTCATTGTGCCCAAATTAGTGTTGTCCTCACTTGGGCTCTCTTTCTGTGTAATACTCTTTCTCTCTCCCTCCATCCTTTCTCTCTCCCTCCATCAGGAGCGCTGTCCGCCCTGTGTGGATGACTTCCTGTACGTCTGTGATGATGCGTACAAGAGGGAGGAGGTTATTGCTATGGAGACGAGCATCCTGCAGGCGCTGGGGTTCGACATCAACATCCCCGTCCCCTACCGCTTCCTCAGGCGATATGCCAAGGTACAGGGTTTTTCCTGGGTCAAAATGAGGCTACGGTGATGGCCAACTGAACAATTTTTGATATAGACTCTCAGCACCAGGATGACCCCACTCTGACTGCTCAGTTGGCCGCAGAGACAAAATGTCGCTCGTTGAAAGCACATTTCCTGCAATTTGACTATATGCTAATTGAGTGCCGCAAACATAACTACATCTATGGGGGCCCCATGCCATAAACACCCCTGAATGCTGAATGGTTTACATCTTAGATTCTTACTGTCTAGCTTTTATGTTGATTGTTAGCGCTCAAAGATCTTTAAACAGCCCATTATATTTTCTCCATACTTTATCTGGTTCTAGTTTATAAAAAATAAAACAATTTTTACACACTGTTTGGTCATAGGCGGACCAATACATTTCTATGCAGAAAAAAAAAAACTTTCTATAGGGGACGTGTGCGCGCGACCCCCTTTCTATAGGGGACGTGTGCGCGCGACCCCCTTTCTATAGGGGACGTGTGCGCGCGACCCCCTTTCTATAGGGGACGTGTGCGCGCGACCCCCTTTCTATAGGGGGCGTGTGCGCGCGACCCCCTTTCTATAGGGGGCGTGTGCGCGCGACCCCCTTTCTATAGGGGGCGTGTGCGCGCGACCCCCTTTCTATAGGGGGCGTGTGCGCGCGACCCCCTTTCTATAGGGGGCGTGTGCGCGCGACCCCCCTTTCTATAGGGGACGTGTGCGCAAGGCAGAGAGACCATGTAGAATGGAATGGCATCAAACGTATGGAAACCATGTGTTTGAGTTTGTTACCCTTCCAGCCATTACTATGAGCCGTCCTCCCCTGTTAAGGTGCTGTCAACCTCCTTTGATTTGGATGTATGTTTAGGGCTGCAAAGGGTCAGAAACCTTCCGGTACATTTCTAGAAATTTTCCTTGGGATGTTAATAACTTCTTATGGCTGAGATCCCGTTACCGGGAGCGATATAACAAGATCCAGTGAAGGTACTGGGCGCCATATTCAAAATAACAGAAATCTCATTTAAATTCATCAAACATACATGCATTTTATATCGTTTTCAAACCATTATGTTAGGTCACCAACAACTCACTAAAATACACAGCCAATTTTACCAGCCAGAGAGAGAGAGAAAAAGCACATATAGAGGGAAAATGAATCACTAACCTTTGATAATCTTCATCAGATGACACTCGTAGGACTTCATGTTACACAATACATGTATGTTTTGTTTGATAAAGTTCATATTTATCAAAATATGAGTTTACATTGACGCGCTACATTCACTAGTTCCAAAAACATCCAGTGATTTTTGCATAGCCACATCATTCAACAGAAATATTCATCATAAATGTAGATGATAATATTTCTATTCGAGGTGAAAATGATGAATCAGACACCTTATCGATAGCAACAGCTCATGGTCCTCCTGGAATCAGAGTTTTTTTTTTACTCAATGGAGGAACGTAGTCAGAGAAATGCTGATGAATGTCTTGCTCGAGCTGTGCATGGAACTGGTTCACCTCTGATGCTCACAGGCAATGTGTATTGAAAGAGATTTCTGAGTGTTCTTCACCCAGCATACACCCTTCCAACCAGACATGCTTTATCTACTCATTTGCTGGATGCAAAGTTCAGAGTTCAAGTGAAGGTCAAGCAAATCATAGAGAAAGCAGACTGTATTGCAATCATCTCTGATGGGTGTTTGAATGTTCGTGGGCAAGGAATAATTAACTACATCATCTCCACCCCTCAACCAGTATTCTACAAGAGCACAGACACAAGGGACAACAGACACACCGGTCTCTACGATGCAGATGAGCTGAAGGCTGTTTGAAAGCAAAGTGAGAGGAATAAGAGCACCGCCTTGAAGCTTCCCAGCAACACCCTTTGGGATGGTGTTGTCATCATGATTGAGTCTCCTGGAGGGGAAGGAGTCTCTCCAAGAAATGGCCATATCAGTCTGTCAATATGGACAGCCCCATCAAGAGGATCCTCCTGGATGATGTATTTTGGGAGAGAGTGGTAAGCAGCCTGAAACTCCTGAAACCTACAGCAGTAGCCATTGCATTGATTGAGGGAGACAATGCCATCCTGTCTGATGTTCAGACTCTGCTTACAGATGTAATAGAAGAAATCTGTACTGCCCACTGCACTGTTGCTCCAAGCAGAGGAAATTGCAGTTCTGAAATGCATCAAGGTGTCCAGACTTCTGCCTGAAGCCCAAACACGCTGCAGCGTACATGTTGGACCCCAAGTATGCTGGCAAGAGCATCCTGTCTGGTGCAGAGATCAACAAGGCCTATGGTGTCATCACTACCGTGTCTCGCCACCTTGGCCTGGATGAGGGCAAGGTTCTTGACAGTCTGGTGAAGTACACTTCCAATGAAGGGCTTTGGGATGGAGATGCAATATGGCAGTCGTGCCAACATATCAGCCACCTGGTGGAAGGGACTTTGTGGATCTGAGGCTCTTTCCCCTGTTGTCAACATCATCCTCCAACTCCCACCAACATCAGCCGTCTCAGAGCGCAACTGTGGTCCTTGTTTGGGAACACACACACACACACACACACACACACCAGAGCACGCAACAGGCTGACCAATGCAAGGGTTGAAAAAATTGGTGCCCACCTGGGAAAATGTCATGCTCAAAAAGCTTCACAATCTGCCATCCTCAACAAGGTTGGAAAGTGCCAGTGAAGATGGGGCCTCAGAGTCTGATGTTCAAGAGGTGGACATTGAGGAGGTCCAGGGAGGAGACATGGAAGCCTGAGAGGAAGACAACCAAAGATTTAGTTTCTACACTATCATTTTACAGATAAATGTTTTTGGGAGACGTGATGGATAATTATATTTTCCCTTGTTGTTCAGTGAAATCATCCCATGTGAAGAGCCAACTCATTTAAAGTTTAATTTGTAACTAAATACTTGTATTCCTATTGGAAGGATTTAATGTATAACTGTCTACTTATGATAAACCTTTTACCTTTGTCTCCTTATGATAAATATATCCAATGCAAAAAAAAAAACATCTACATTTTAAATGGTATTCATTTGCATATATTTCTGTTAATTCCCACGGGAAAATTTCCAACTCTAAATATTCCCCAAATGTGCAACCCTATTCATGTTTATCCTCTTGTCTGCAGCATGTTTCTTCCATGTCTCTCTCCGGTGTGTAACCCATCTGTGTCTCTCTCTCCGGTGTGTAACCCATCTCTCTCTCTCCAGTGTGTAACCCATCTCTCTCTCTCTCTCCAGTGTGTAACCCATCTCTCTCTCTCTCTCTCTAGTGTGTAACCCATCTCTCTCTCTCTCTCTCTCCAGTGTGTGAGTGCCAGTATGGAAACTCTAACCCTGGCCCGGTATGTGTGTGAGCTGAGTCTTCAGGAAATGGATCTGGTCCCAGAGAGAGGATCATTACTGGCCTCAGCCTGTCTACTGTTGGCTCTAGTCACCAAGGAGCTGGGAGGATGGGTGAGCTTACACACACACACACACACACACACACACACACACACACACGTCTCCTTCCCTTCATCTACACTGATTGAAGTGGATTTAACAAGTGACATCAATAAGGGATCATATCTTTCACCTGGATTCACCTGGTCAGTCTGTCATGGAAAGAGCAGGTGTTCTTAATGTTTTGTCCACTCAGTGTATTTCTGTGCCGTTCTGTCTACTTTCGGTCTCTACTTTCGGCTCCTTGTTCTTCAATCTCTTGTCTGGCATCTTACTGTCCCCATAGTCAGGACAGAGGGGCTGGTATTAACTTCTATGGTCTGTATTTAATCACCCACACCCCTGTCCTCTAGTCCCCCATCCTGGTGTTCCACTCTGGGTACAGAGTGTCAGAGCTGGTCCCTGTTGTCCGGAGACTCCATTCCATGCTCACCTCCCCGCCAGACGACAAACTCCTGGCCATCCGGAGCAAGTACTCTCACAAGTAAGTGTACTGTGTAAACTGGGTATTATAGTACTCACAAGTAAGTGTACTGTGTAAACTGGGTATTATAGTACTCACAAGTAAGTGTACTGTGTAAACTGGGTATTATAGTACTCACAAGTAAGTGTACTGTGGAAACTAGGTATTATAGTACTCACAAGTAAGTGTACTGTGGAAACTGGGTATTATAGTTCTCACAAGTAAGTGTACTGTGGAAACTGGGTATTATAGTTCTCACAAGTAAGTGTACTGTGGAAACTGGGTATTATAGTTCTCACAAGTAAGTGTACTGTGGAAACTGGGTATTATAGTTCTCACAAGTAAGTGTACTGTGGAAACTGGGTATTATAGTTCTCAGGTAAGTGTACTGTCTGTCAGCTTAACCTTTAGCTCCCAGGCTTTGCTCACGCTCAAAATAAGGTGACTGAATAAATACTATATATATTTTTTTTTTTCTTTTTAATCATTAGTCAAATACAAAACATGAACTGTGCTTGGAAGTAGTGTACATGGAACTGAAATGCCTACAGAAGTCAAACATTTTTAACCCCGGTTGTCAACTGGTGATTTCCTTCTGTGAAAACAATGATTTTCATATTGTATTCTTAGAATGGTCCTTTGGAGTAACGGTCGCCATTTTATTTTATCTAAAAGCATAATTAAAATGAGTTGACGTTGGCCTATATTATGCCGTATTGGCCTTACCCAGTCGAGGCTTTGAGGGCCCATGCCAAGCTTTTAACCTCCTGGGGGGGAGTGTGTGTGGACCATCCTAAATTACACCACTTTCCAACCTAATGTTCATTATCTCACATTTCCAGTGTCAAAATTCACTAAGTCGGATGTTTACATGCACCTTAGCCAAATATATATATATCTATATATATATCTATCTCTATATATATCTCTATATATCTCTATATATCTCTATATATCTCTATATATCTCTATATATCTCTATATATATATATATATATTTTTTTTTTTATTTTAATTTGACCTTTATTTAACCAGGCAAGTCAGTTAAGAACATATTCTTATTTTCAATGACGGCCTGGGAACAGTGGGTTAACTGCCTGTTCAGGGGCAGAACGACCTTTGTACGTTGTCAGCTCAGGGTTTGAACTCGCAACCTTCCGGTTACTAGTCCAACGCTCTAACCACTAGGCTACGCTGCCGCCCCGGGGGGGGCTTGGCTCCCCAGTCCGGTGGTGGGGGCGCGCATTTGTAAGAGATTATTTTCAATGGAGACCTTTTATTTTCTTGCCATCAGGGTTTTCTTTGAAGTGGCGACAACTCTGATGGTGGACCTGGACACGTTGGAGAGGGCGTTGAAGTGACCCGTAAAAACGAGTTGGTGGGAGAACATCTACTTGTCTAAGGAAGTCACTGTATATATTCTGTAATATTTATATATCACTGTTAAGTTTTATAATGAAGGGATGGTATCTGTTCTGTTGTATAAATACAGCAGATTTATTTCTTTTCGGCAGCAATGCTATTTTTTATTTTTTGTTCAAGTTGTATCTGTTTTTACACTAAGAAAAAAACATGTTTAAACTTTTTATACAAGTGTTGATGGGTAATCTAAAAGTTAGAGGTATTTTTAGAGCTGTGTAGTGAAAAAGTAAATTGATTTACTGTTAATACCGTCGACCATTTGATATTGTTGTGTAACCCACGGTAACAGTGTTCTTTATAGGTATAAACGATACGGCTGTCTCTGTCTGGAGTTGTCAAGGTTTTTTGCTCCAATTGACACGACTCATTCTACTAAATCGGCTTCTCATCAGGACCTTGATTAGCAGAAGCAGGTGTGTTACGACTGGTGCTGGAACGAAACCCTGCATATTACTCAGTACCTCTCCAGGTCTGTCTGCCTCCCAAAAAATTTATTTTATGTTGTACAGTGGTGTATCATGTATAGAAACTCTTTAACGTTTTGAATGAGAGGATTTTTTTTTACTGTTGTTATTTTTAAATGGCTCAGACCTCTGAATTAAATAAATCCTGTTTTATTGTTTATAAAAACAAATGATCTTGTTGTTTTTCCAGTCCTTTACTCTAAAGGTGTGATACTTAGTTGCATGGAGAAGTCTTGCAACAAATCACAGCGCTTTTGTTTACGCTTTCAATTAAAGGCTGGAGGAATGGATCTACTGGAATTCATACGGCAGGGTAGCCTAGTGGTTAGAGTGTAGAGGTGGCAGGGTAGCCTAGTGGTTAGAGTGTAGAGGCGGCAGGGTAGCCTAGTGGTTAGAGTGTAGAGGTGGTAGGGTAGCCTAGTGGTTAGAGTGTAGAGGTGGCAGGGTAGCCTAGTGGTTAGAGTGTAGAGACGGCAGGGTAGCCTAGTGGTTAGAGTGTAGAGGTGGCAGGGTAGACTAGTGGTTAGAGTGTAGAGGTGGCAGGGTAGCCTAGTGGTTAGAGTGTAGAGGCGGCAGGGTAGCCTAGTGGTTAGAGTGTAGAGGCGGCAGGGTAGCCTAGTGGTTAGAGTGTAGAGGCGGCAGGGTAGCCTAGTGGTTAGAGTGTAGAGGCGGCAGGGTAGCCTAGTGGTTAGAGTGTAGAGGCGGCAGGGTAGCCTAGTGGTTAGAGTGTAGAGGCGGCAGGGTAGCCTAGTGGTTAGAGTGTAGAGGCGGCAGGGTAGCCTAGTGGTTAGAGTGTAGAGGCGGCAGGGTAGCCTAGTGGTTAGAGTGTAGAGGTGGCAGGGTAGCCTAGTGGTTAGAGTGTAGAGGCGGCAGGGTAGCCTAGTGGTTAGAGTGTAGAGGCGGCAGGGTAGCCTAGTGGTTAGAGTGTAGAGGCGGCAGGGTAGCCTAGTGGTTAGAGCGTTGGACTAGTAACCGAAAGGTTCAAATCCCCGCGCTGACAAGGTACAAATCTGTCGTTCTGCCCCTGAACAGGCAGTTAACCCACTGTTCCTAGGCTGTCATTGAAAATAAGAATTTGTTCTTAACTGACTTGCCTGGTTAAATAAAGGTAAACATATGCTGACCAGCCATGCTGTTTTGAGGTGTTTATTTACTTGGTTAAAACAAGCTTATATTTTGGGTTCTGATGGTACGACAGATGAAATCAACTCATGAGGTTTTTCTCCGACAATCAATGAGTCCATGTCTGTAAATGGAAGTGCATATAGTGATGCATTTTTGTTAAGGCTGACTGAGGACACACCACCCAGTGGGCTCTGGAGAAAAGTTGTCCCTCGACACACAGCTGGGATTGGTTGACTGTCCGACCGTTACCTTAACCAGCAGGTGTGGGAACGCCGCACTCTCAAATGCGTTTCCTTGATTCCTCACCTCTGACCCTCTTTCATCCAATGGGGTTTGAAGGAAGCAAGGAAGTGTAATTGAGATGCTTCCCATATTTGGATCAATGAGAGCGCTCCATTGTGTACTCCTCATTCTCTCTCCTCAACCCATTGGTGGAGAAAGCCAAAGACCACTTTGACCTCATCCAATGGGTTTTGTGAAGGAGAGCAGATTTGAGGCAATTGCATTTTCACAAGGGATCATGTCATCTGACCTCTGTTTCCTTTTTGGGATGCAGTACACCCATTGGACCAGCAAGTGGCAGTGGAGCGTCACAATTTAGGAGCACCGAGTCAATTGTCCAACTGAATGCATTTAACCCAATGCCTCAGAGGTGTGTGGGGCTGCCTTAATTGACAACGGCGTCCAGGGAGCAGTTGTTGGGGGGTTGGCTCCCTGGGGGGGTGGGCCTATGCCCTCCCAGACCCACTCTTGGCTCCCCAGTGGTTGGGCCTATGCCCTCCCAGACCCACTCTTGGCTCTCCAGTGGTTGGGCCTATGCCCTCCCAGACCCAATCTTAACTGCATTCATTCTGATTGGCTGGGCTTGAACTCCAGGGTGGGACGGAAGACTTTTCCACCTTGCCCGCTCGGGGACTCGGTCGTGACCGTCACTGGCCCAAAGCTCTCTCTACGCCTGTACTTTGACAACAGAAGGATGATAACTGACTTTATGGAAATGAATCGTCCCTGGCTGTTTTTTATTGAGCTGTCTGACTGGCACAGTTTTCAACAGGTTGTAGTAGTCTGACTGTCTACATTAATGAACAGAAATATAAAACGCAATTTCAAAGATTTTACCGAGTTACAGTTCCTATAAGGAAATCAGTCAATTTAAAATAAATGAATTTCATAGACATAACTGGGGAGCCAAGAGTGGTTCTGGGAGGGCATAGGCCCACCCACTGGGGAGCCAAGAGTGGGTCTGGGAGGGCATAGGCCCACCCACTGGGGAGCCAAGAGTGGGTCTGGGAGGGCATAGGCCCACCCACTGGGGAGCCAAGAGAGGGTCTGGGAGGGCACAGGCCCACCCACTGGGGAGCCAAGAGAGGGTCTGGGAGGGCATAGGCCCACCCACTGGGGAGCCAAGAGAGGGTCTGGGAGGGCATAGGCCCACCCACTGGGGAGCCAAGAGTGGGTCTGGGAGGGCATAGGCACAACCACTGGGGAGCCAAGAGTGGGTCTGGGAGGGCATAGGCCCACCCACTGGGGAGCCAAGAGTGGGTCTGGGAGGGCATAGGCCCACCCACTGGGGAGCCAAGAGTGGGTCTGGGAGGGCATAGGCCCAACCACTGGGGAGCCAAGAGTGGGTCTGGGAGGGCATAGGCCCAACCACTGGGGAGCCAAGAGTGGGTCTGGGAAGGCATAGGCCCACCCACTGGGGAGCCAAGAGTGGGTCTGGGAGGGCATAGGCCCACCCACTGGGGAGCCAAGAGTGGGTCTGGGAGGGCATAGGCCCACCCACTGGGGAGCCAAGAGTGGTTCTGGGAGGGCATAGGCCCACCCACTGGGGAGCCAAGAGTGGTTCTGGGAGGGCATAGGCCCACCCACTGGGGAGCCAAGAGTGGGTCTGGGAGGGCATAGGCCCACCCACTGGGGAGCCAAGAGTGGTTCTGGGAGGGCATAGGCCCACCCACTGGGGAGCCAAGAGTGGGTCTGGGAGGGCATAGGCCCACCCACTGGGGAGCCAAGAGTGGGTCTGGGAGGGCATAGGCCCACCCACTGGGGAGCCAAGAGTGGTTCTGGGAGGGCATAGGCCCACCCACTGGGGAGCCAAGAGTGGGTCTGGGAGGGCAAAGGCCCACCCACTGGGGAGCCAAGAGTGGGTCTGGGAGGGCATAGGCCCACCCACTGAGGAGCCAAGAGTGGGTCTGGGAAGGCATAGGCCCACCCACTGGGGAGCCAAGAGTGGGTCTGGGAGGGCATAGGCCCACCCACTGGGGAGCCAAGAGTGGTTCTGGGAGGGCATAGGCCCACCCACTGGGGAGCCAAGAGTGGTTCTGGGAGGGCATAGGCCCACCCACTGGGGAGCCAAGAGTGGTTCTGGGAGGGCATAGGCCCACCCACTGGGGAGCCAAGAGTGGGTCTGGGAGGGCAAAGGCCCACCCACTGGGGAGCCAAGAGTGGGTCTGGGAGGGCATAGGCCCACCCACTGAGGAGCCAAGAGTGGGTCTGGGAAGGCATAGGCCCACCCACTGGGGAGCCAAGAGTGGTTCTGGGAGGGCATAGGCCCACCCACTGGGGAGCCAAGAGTGGTTCTGGGAGGGCATAGGCCCACCCACTGGGGAGCCAAGCTGGGGAGTCAGCTGTCCGGGTGGCTGGACTGAAGACGATGGTGAAGACGCCAGATGTGGAGGTCCTGGGTTGGCGTGGTTACACGTGGTCTGCGGTTGTGTGGCTGGTTGGTCGTACTGCCAAATTCAATAAAACAACGTTGGAGGTGGCTTATGGTAGAGAAATTAACATTAAATTCTCCGGCAACAACTAGTGAATATTCTTGCAGTCAGCATGCCATTTGCACACTCCTTCAAAACTTGAGACATCTGTGGCATTGTCTTGTGTGACACAACTGCACATTTTAGAATGGCCATTTATTGTCCCCTGCAGAAGGTGCACCTGTGTAATGTTCATGTTCACACACACACACACACACAGTGACTGCTGATTACAATCTATCAGTGAGAACTATTGTTTAAGACAAATAAGCTTTTTTTGTGTATGGAACATTTCTGGGATGTTTTATTTCAGCTCATGAAACATGGGACCAACACTTTACATGTTGCATTTATGTTTTCTATTCAGTATAGTTTGTTTCCTCTGCAGTACTAGCAACACACAGTCCTCTCCTCTGTTCCTCCTCTCTTCTGTTCCTCCTCTTCTTAATTCCTCTCCTCTGTTCCTCCTCTTCTGTTCCTCCTCCTCTGTTCCTCCTCTCTTCTGTTCCTCCTCTCCTCTGTTCCTCCTCTTCTGTTCCTCATCTCTCCTCTCTTCCTCTCTTCTGTTCCTCCTCTCCTCTGTTCCTCCTCTCTTCTGTTCCTCCTCTTCTCTCTTCCTCTTCTGTTCCTCATCTCTCCTCTGTTCCTCCTCTTCTGTTCCTCCTCCTCTGTTCCTCCTCTTCTGTTCCTCATCTCTCCTCTCTTCCTCTCGTCTGTTCCTCCTCTCTTCTGTTCCTCCTCTCTTCTGTTCCTCCTCTCTTCTGTTCCTCCTCTCTTCTGTTCCTCCTCTCTTCTGTTCCTCCTCTCCTCTGTTCCTCCTCTCCTCTGTTCCTACTCTCCTCTGTTCCTCCTCTTCTGTTCCTCCTCTTCTGTTCCTCCTCTCCTCTGTTCCTCCTCTCCTCTGTTCCTCCTCTTCTGTTCCTCATCTCTCTTCTGTTCCTCATCTCTCGTCTGTTCCTCCTCGTCTGTTCCTCCTCTCTTCTGTTCCTCCTCTCCTCTGTTCCTCCTCTCCTCTGTTCCTCCTCGTCTGTTCCTCCTCGTCTGTTCCTCCTCGTCTGTTCCTCCTCTCTTCTGTTCCTCCTCTCTTCTGTTCCTCCTCTCTTCTGTTCCTCCTCTCTTCTGTTCCTCCTCTCCTCTGTTCCTCCTCTCCTCTGTTCCTACTCTCCTCTGTTCCTCCTCTCCTCTGTTCCTCCTCTTCTGTTCCTCCTCTCCTCTGTTCCTCCTCTCCTCTGTTCCTCCTCTTCTGTTCCTCATCTCTCTTCTGTTCCTCATCTCTCCTCTGTTCCTCCTCGTCTGTTCCTCCTCTCTTCTGTTCCTCCTCTCTTCTGTTCCTCCTCTCTTCTGTTCCTCCTCTTCTGTTCCTCCTCTCTTCTGTTCCTCCTCTCCTCTGTTCCTCCTCGTCTGTTCCTCCTCATCTGTTCCTCCTCGTCTGTTCCTCCTCGTCTGTTCCTCCTCTCTTCTGTTCCTCCTCTCCTCTGTTCCTCCTCTCCTCTGTTCCTCCTCGTCTGTTCCTCCTCGTCTGTTCCTCCTCGTCTGTTCCTCCTCTCTTCTGTTCCTCCTCTCTTCTGTTCCTCCTCTCCTCTGTTCCTCCTCTCCTCTTTTCCTACTCTCCTCTGTTCCTCCTTCTCTGTTCCTCCTCGTCTGTTCCTCCTCGTCTGTTCCTCCTTGTCTGTTCCTCCTCGTCTGTTCCTCCTCTCTTCTGTTCCTCCTCTCCTCTGTTCCTCCTCGTCTGTTCCTCCTCGTCTGTTCCTCCTCGTCTGTTCCTCCTCTCTTCTGTTCCTCCTCTCTTCTGTTCCTCCTCTCCTCTGTTCCTCCTCTCCTCTTTTCCTACTCTCCTCTGTTCCTCCTTCTCTGTTCCTCCTCGTCTGTTCCTCCTCGTCTGTTCCTCCTCGTCTGTTCCTCCTCTTCTGTTCCTCCTCTCTTCTGTTCCTCCTCTTCTGTTCCTCCTCTTCTCTGTTCCTCCTCTTCTGTTCCTCCTCGTCTGTTCCTCCTCGTCTGTTCCTCCTCTCTTCTGTTCCTCCCCTTCTGTTCCTCCTCTTCTCTGTTCCTCCTCTCCTGTTCCTCCTCTCCTGTTCCTCCTCTTCTGTTCCTCCTCTCCTCTGTTCCTCCTCTCTTCTGTTCCTCCTCTCCTCTGTTCCTCCTCTTCAGTTCCTCCTCTTCTCTCTTCCTCTCCTCTGTTCCTCCTCTCCTCTGTTCCTCCTCTCCTCTGTTCCTCCTCTCCTCTGTTCCTCCTCTCCTCTGTTCCTCCTCTTCTGTTCCTCCTCTCCTCTGTTCCTACTCTCCTCTGTTCCTCCTCTCCTCTGTTCCTCCTCTTCTGTTCCTCATCTCTCTTCTGTTCCTCATCTCTCCTCTGTTCCTCCTCGTCTGTTCCTCCTCTCTTCTGTTCCTCCTCTCTTCTGTTCCTCCTCTCTTCTGTTCCTCCTCTTCTGTTCCTCCTCTCTTCTGTTCCTCCTCTCCTCTGTTCCTCCTCGTCTGTTCCTCCTCGTCTGTTCCTCCTCGTCTGTTCCTCCTCGTCTGTTCCTCCTCTCTTCTGTTCCTCCTCTCCTCTGTTCCTCCTCTCCTCTGTTCCTCCTCGTCTGTTCCTCCTCGTCTGTTCCTCCTCGTCTGTTCCTCCTCTCTTCTGTTCCTCCTCTCCTCTGTTCCTCTCCTCTTTTCCTACTCTCCTCTGTTCCTCCTTCTCTGTTCCTCCTCGTCTGTTCCTCCTCGTCTGTTCCTCCTCTCTTCTGTTCCTCCTCTCCTCTGTTCCTCCTCGTCTGTTCCTCCTCGTCTGTTCCTCCTCGTCTGTTCCTCCTCGTCTGTTCCTCCTCTCTTCTGTTCCTCCTCTCTTCTGTTCCTCCTCTCTTCTGTTCCTCCTCTCTTCTGTTCCTCCTCTCTTCTGTTCCTCCTCTCCTCTGTTCCTCCTCTCCTCTGTTCCTACTCTCCTCTGTTCCTCCTCTCCTCTGTTCCTCCTCTCCTCTGTTCCTCCTCTTCTGTTCCTCCTCTCCTCTGTTCCTCCTCTCCTCTGTTCCTCCTCTTCTGTTCCTCATCTCTCTTCTGTTCCTCATCTCTCCTCTGTTCCTCCTCGTCTGTTCCTCCTCTCTTCTGTTCCTCCTCTCTTCTGTTCCTCCTCTCTTCTGTTCCTCCTCTTCTGTTCCTCCTCTCTTCTGTTCCTCCTCTCCTCTGTTCCTCCTCGTCTGTTCCTCCTCATCTGTTCCTCCTCATCTGTTCCTCCTCGTCTGTTCCTCCTCGTCTGTTCCTCCTCTCTTCTGTTCCTCCTCTCCTCTGTTCCTCCTCTCCTCTGTTCCTCCTCGTCTGTTCCTCCTCGTCTGTTCCTCCTCTCTTCTGTTCCTCCTCTCTTCTGTTCCTCCTCTCCTCTGTTCCTCCTCTCCTCTTTTCCTACTCTCCTCTGTTCCTCCTTCTCTGTTCCTCCTCGTCTGTTCCTCCTCGTCTGTTCCTCCTCGTCTGTTCCTCCTCGTCTGTTCCTCCTCTCTTCTGTTCCTCCTCTCCTCTGTTCCTCCTCTCCTCTGTTCCTCCTCGTCTGTTCCTCCTCGTCTGTTCCTCCTCTCTTCTGTTCCTCCTCTCTTCTGTTCCTCCTCTCCTCTGTTCCTCCTCTCCTCTTTTCCTACTCTCCTCTGTTCCTCCTTCTCTGTTCCTCCTCGTCTGTTCCTCCTCGTCTGTTCCTCCTCGTCTGTTCCTCCTCTTCTGTTCCTCCTCTCTTCTGTTCCTCCTCTTCTGTTCCTCCTCTTCTCTGTTCCTCCTCTTCTGTTCCTCCTCGTCTGTTCCTCCTCGTCTGTTCCTCCTCGTCTGTTCCTCCTCTCTTCTGTTCCTCCCCTTCTGTTCCTCCTCTTCTCTGTTCCTCCTCTCCTGTTCCTCCTCTCCTGTTCCTCCTCTTCTGTTCCTCCTCTCCTCTGTTCCTCCTCTCTTCTGTTCCTCCTCTCCTCTGTTCCTCCTCTTCTGTTCCTCCTCTTCTCTCTTCCTCTCCTCTGTTCCTCCTCTCCTCTGTTCCTCCTCTCCTCTGTTCCTCCTCTCTTCTGTACATATTATATTATATTATTCCTCCTCTCCTCTGTTCCTCCTCTCCTCTGTTCCTCCTCTTCTGTTCCTCCTCTTCTCTGTTCCTCCTCTTCTGTTCCTCCTCTTCTGTTCCTCCTCTCTTCTGTTCCTCCTCTCTTCTGTTCCTCCTCTCCTCTGTTCCTCTCTTCTGTTCCTCCTCTCCTCTGTTCCTCCTCTCTTCTGTTCCTCCTCTTCTCTGTTCCTCCTCTCTTCTGTTCCTCCTCTCTTCTGTTCCTCCTCTCCTCTGTTCCTCTCTTCTGTTCCTCCTCTCTTCTGTTCCTCCTCTCCTCTGTTCCTCTCTTCTGTTCCTCCTCTCCTCTGTTCCTCCTCTCTTCTGTTCCTCCTCTTCTCTGTTCCTCCTCTCTTCTGTTCCTCCTCTTCTCTGTTCCTCCTCTCTTCTGTTCCTCCTCTCTTCTGTTCCTCCTCTCTTCTGTTCCTCCTCTTTTCTGTTCCTCCTCTCCTTTGTTCCTCCTCTCCTCTGTTCCTCCTCTCTTCTGTTCCTCCTCTCTTCTGTTCCTCCTCTCCTCTGTTCCTCCTCTCCTCTGTTCCTCCTCTCCTCTGTTCCTCCTCTCCTGTTCCTCCTCTCCTCTGTTCCTCCTCTCCTCTGTTCCTCCTCTCCTCTGTTCCTCCTCTCCTCTGTTCCTCCTCTCTTCTGTTCCTCCTCTCCTCTGTTCCTCCTCTTCTGTTCCTCCTCTCTTCTGTTCCTCCTCTCCTCTGTTCCTCCTCTCTTCTGTTCCTCCTCTCTTCTGTTCCTCCTCTCCTCTGTTCCTCCTCTCCTCTGTTCCTACTCTCCTCTGTTCCTCCTCTCCTCTGTTCCTCCTCTTCTGTTCCTCCTCTCCTCTGTTCCTCCTCTCCTCTGTTCCTCATCTCTCTTCTGTTCCTCATCTCTCCTCTGTTCCTCCTCGTCTGTTCCTCCTCTCTTCTGTTCCTCCTCTCTTCTGTTCCTCCTCTCTTCTGTTCCTCCTCTTCTGTTCCTCCTCTCTTCTGTTCCTCCTCTCCTCTGTTCCTCCTCTCCTCTGTTCCTCCTCGTCTGTTCCTCCTCGTCTGTTCCTCCTCTCTTCTGTTCCTCCTCTCTTCTGTTCCTCCTCTCCTCTGTTCCTCCTCTCCTCTTTTCCTACTCTCCTCTGTTCCTCCTTCTCTGTTCCTCCTCGTCTGTTCCTCCTCGTCTGTTCCTCCTCGTCTGTTCCTCCTCGTCTGTTCCTCCTCTCTTCTGTTCCTCCTCTCCTCTGTTCCTCCTCTCCTCTGTTCCTCCTCGTCTGTTCCTCTGTTCCTCCTCGTCTGTTCCTCCTCTCTTCTGTTCCTCCTCTCTTCTGTTCCTCCTCTCCTCTGTTCCTCCTCTCCTCTTCTCCTACTCTCCTCTGTTCCTCCTTCTCTGTTCCTCCTCGTCTGTTCCTCCTCGTCTGTTCCTCCTCTTCTGTTCCTCCTCTCTTCTGTTCCTCCTCTTCTGTTCCTCCTCTTCTCTGTTCCTCCTCTTCTGTTCCTCCTCGTCTGTTCCTCCTCGTCTGTTCCTCCTCTCTTCTGTTCCTCCCCTTCTGTTCCTCCTCTTCTCTGTTCCTCCTCTCCTGTTCCTCCTCTCCTGTTCCTCCTCTTCTGTTCCTCCTCTCCTCTGTTCCTCCTCTCTTCTGTTCCTCCTCTCCTCTGTTCCTCCTCTTCTGTTCCTCCTCTTCTCTCTTCCTCTCCTCTGTTCCTCCTCTCCTCTGTTCCTCCTCTCCTCTGTTCCTCCTCTCTTCTGTACATATTATATTATATTATTCCTCCTCTCCTCTGTTCCTCCTCTCCTCTGTTCCTCCTCTTCTGTTCCTCCTCTTCTGTTCCTCCTCTCTTCTGTTCCTCCTCTCTTCTGTTCCTCCTCTCCTCTGTTCCTCTCTTCTGTTCCTCCTCTCCTCTGTTCCTCCTCTTTTCTGTTCCTCCTCTTCTCTGTTCCTCCTCTCTTCTGTTCCTCCTCTCTTCTGTTCCTCCTCTCTTCTGTTCCTCCTCTCTTCTGTTCCTCCTCTTTTCTGTTCCTCCTCTCCTCTGTTCCTCCTCTCTTCTGTTCCTCCTCTCTTCTGTTCCTCCTCTCCTCTGTTCCTCCTCTCCTCTGTTCCTCCTCTCCTCTGTTCCTCCTCTCCTCCTCCTCTTCTCTCTTCCTCTCCTCTGTTCCTCCTCTCCTCTGTTCCTCCTCTCTTCTGTTCCTCCTCTCCTCTGTTCCTCCTCTCTTCTGTTCCTCCTCTCTTCTGTTCCTCCTCTCTTCTGTTCCTCCTCTCCTCTGTTCCTCCTCTCTTCTGTTCCTCCTCTCTTCTGTTCCTCCTCTTCTGTTCCTCCTCTCTTCTGTTCCTCCTCTCCTCTCTTCTGTTCCTCCTCTCTTCTGTTCCTCCTTTTCTTAATTCCTCTTTTCTGTTCCTCTTCTCCTCTGTTCCTCCTCTCCTCTGTTCCTCCTCTCTTCTGTTCCTCCTCTTCTCTGTTCCTCCTCTCCTCTGTTCCTCCTCTGTTCCTCCTCTCTTCTGTTCCTCCTCTCTTCTGTTCCTCCTCTCTTCTGTTCCTCCTCTCCTCTGTTCCTCCTCGTCTGTTCCTCCTCTCTTCTGTTCCTCCTCTCTTCTGTTCCTCCTCTCTTCTGTTCCTCCTCTTCTGTTCCTCCTCTCTTCTGTTCCTCCTCTCCTCTGTTCCTCCTCGTCTGTTCCTCCTCATCTGTTCCTCCTCATCTGTTCCTCCTCGTCTGTTCCTCCTCGTCTGTTCCTCCTCTCTTCTGTTCCTCCTCTCCTCTGTTCCTCCTCTCCTCTGTTCCTCCTCGTCTGTTCCTCCTCGTCTGTTCCTCCTCTCTTCTGTTCCTCCTCTCTTCTGTTCCTCCTCTCCTCTGTTCCTCCTCTCCTCTTTTCCTACTCTCCTCTGTTCCTCCTTCTCTGTTCCTCCTCGTCTGTTCCTCCTCGTCTGTTCCTCCTCGTCTGTTCCTCCTCGTCTGTTCCTCCTCTCTTCTGTTCCTCCTCTCCTCTGTTCCTCCTCTCCTCTGTTCCTCCTCGTCTGTTCCTCCTCGTCTGTTCCTCCTCTCTTCTGTTCCTCCTCTCTTCTGTTCCTCCTCTCCTCTGTTCCTCCTCTCCTCTTCTCCTACTCTCCTCTGTTCCTCCTTCTCTGTTCCTCCTCGTCTGTTCCTCCTCGTCTGTTCCTCCTCTTCTGTTCCTCCTCTCTTCTGTTCCTCCTCTTCTGTTCCTCCTCTTCTCTGTTCCTCCTCTTCTGTTCCTCCTCGTCTGTTCCTCCTCGTCTGTTCCTCCTCGTCTGTTCCTCCTCTCTTCTGTTCCTCCCCTTCTGTTCCTCCTCTTCTCTGTTCCTCCTCTCCTGTTCCTCCTCTCCTGTTCCTCCTCTTCTGTTCCTCCTCTCCTCTGTTCCTCCTCTCCTGTTCCTCCTCTTCTGTTCCTCCTCTCCTCTGTTCCTCCTCTGTTCCTCCTCTCTTCTGTTCCTCCTCTCTTCTGTTCCTCCTCTCTTCTGTTCCTCCTCTCCTCTGTTCCTCCTCGTCTGTTCCTCCTCTCTTCTGTTCCTCCTCTCTTCTGTTCCTCCTCTCTTCTTTTCCTCCTCTTCTGTTCCTCCTCTCTTCTGTTCCTCCTCTCCTCTGTTCCTCCTCGTCTGTTCCTCCTCATCTGTTCCTCCTCATCTGTTCCTCCTCGTCTGTTCCTCCTCGTCTGTTCCTCCTCTCTTCTGTTCCTCCTCTCCTCTGTTCCTCCTCTCCTCTGTTCCTCCTCGTCTGTTCCTCCTCGTCTGTTCCTCCTCTCTTCTGTTCCTCCTCTCTTCTGTTCCTCCTCTCCTCTGTTCCTCCTCTCCTCTTTTCCTACTCTCCTCTGTTCCTCCTTCTCTGTTCCTCCTCGTCTGTTCCTCCTCGTCTGTTCCTCCTCGTCTGTTCCTCCTCGTCTGTTCCTCCTCTCTTCTGTTCCTCCTCTCCTCTGTTCCTCCTCTCCTCTGTTCCTCCTCGTCTGTTCCTCCTCGTCTGTTCCTCCTCTCTTCTGTTCCTCCTCTCTTCTGTTCCTCCTCTCCTCTGTTCCTCCTCTCCTCTTCTCCTACTCTCCTCTGTTCCTCCTTCTCTGTTCCTCCTCGTCTGTTCCTCCTCGTCTGTTCCTCCTCTTCTGTTCCTCCTCTCTTCTGTTCCTCCTCTTCTGTTCCTCCTCTTCTCTGTTCCTCCTCTTCTGTTCCTCCTCGTCTGTTCCTCCTCGTCTGTTCCTCCTCGTCTGTTCCTCCTCTCTTCTGTTCCTCCCCTTCTGTTCCTCCTCTTCTCTGTTCCTCCTCTCCTGTTCCTCCTCTCCTGTTCCTCCTCTTCTGTTCCTCCTCTCCTCTGTTCCTCCTCTCTTCTGTTCCTCCTCTCCTCTGTTCCTCCTCTTCTGTTCCTCCTCTTCTCTCTTCCTCTCCTCTGTTCCTCCTCTCCTCTGTTCCTCCTCTCCTCTGTTCCTCCTCTCTTCTGTACATATTATATTATATTATTCCTCCTCTCCTCTGTTCCTCCTCTCCTCTGTTCCTCCTCTTCTGTTCCTCCTCTTCTGTTCCTCCTCTCTTCTGTTCCTCTCTCTCTTCTGTTCCTCCTCTCTTCTGTTCCTCCTCTTCTGTTCCTCCTCTCCTCTGTTCCTCCTCTTTTCTGTTCCTCCTCTTCTCTGTTCCTCCTCTCTTCTGTTCCTCCTCTCTTCTGTTCCTCCTCTCTTCTGTTCCTCCTCTCTTCTGTTCCTCCTCTTTTCTGTTCCTCCTCTCCTCTGTTCCTCCTCTCTTCTGTTCCTCCTCTCTTCTGTTCCTCCTCTCCTCTGTTCCTCCTCTCCTCTGTTCCTCCTCTCCTCTGTTCCTCCTCTCCTGTTCCTCCTCTTCTCTCTTCCTCTCCTCTGTTCCTCCTCTCCTCTGTTCCTCCTCTCCTCTGTTCCTCCTCTCCTCTGTTCCTCCTCTCTTCTGTTCCTCCTCTCTTCTGTTCCTCCTCTCCTCTGTTCCTCCTCTCTTCTGTTCCTCCTCTCTTCTGTTCCTCCTCTTCTCTGTTCCTCCTCTCTTCTGTTCCTCCTCTCTTCTGTTCCTCCTCTCTTCTGTTCCTCCTCTCTTCTGTTCCTCCTTTTCTTAATTCCTCTTTTCTGTTCCTCTTCTCCTCTGTTCCTCCTCTCCTCTGTTCCTCCTCTCTTCTGTTCCTCCTCTTCTCTGTTCCTCCTCTCCTCTGTTCCTCCTCTGTTCCTCCTCTCTTCTGTTCCTCCTCTCTTCTGTTCCTCCTCCTCTTCTGTTCCTCCTCTGTTCCTCTGTTCCTCCTCTCTTCTGTTCCTCCTCTCTTCTGTTCCTCCTCTGTTCCTCTCTCTGTTCCTCCTCGTCTGTTCCTCCTCGTCTGTTCCTCCTCTCTTCTGTTCCTCCTCTCTTCTGTTCCTCCTCTCTTCTGTTCCTCCTCTCTTCTGTTCCTCCTCTCTTCTGTTCCTCCTCTCCTCTGTTTCCTCCTGTTCCTCTCTCCTGTTCCTCTCCTCTGTTCCTCCTCTCCTCTGTTCCTCCTCTCCTTCTGTTCCTCCTCTCTGTTCCTCCTCTCCTCTGTTCCTCCTCTCTCTGTTCCTCCTCTGTTCCTCATCTCTCTTCTGTTCCTCATCTCTCCTCTGTTTCCTCCTCGTCTGTTCCTCCTCTCTTCTGTTCCTCCTCTCTTCTGTTCCTCCTCTCTTCTGTTCCTCCTCTTCTGTTCCTCCTCTCTTCTGTTCCTCCTCTCCTCTGTTCCTCCTCGTCTTCTGTTCCTCCTCATCTGTTCCTCCTCATCTGTTCCTCCTCGTCTGTTCCTCTTCTGTTCCTCCTCTCTTCTGTTCCTCCTCTCCTCTGTTCCCTCCTCTCCTCTGTTCCTCCTCGTCTGTTCCTCCTCGTCTGTCCTCCTCTCTTCTGTTCCTCCTCTCTTCTGTTCCTCCTCTCCTCTGTTCCTCCTCTCCTCTTTTCCCTCTCCTCTGTTCCTCCTTCTCTGTTCCTCCTCGTCTGTTCCTCCTCGTCTGTTTCCTCCTCTGTCTGTTCCTCCTCGTCTGTTCCTCCTCTCTTCTGTTCCTCCTCTCCTCTGTTCCTCCTCTCCTCTGTTCCTCCTCGTCTGTTCCTCCTCGTCTGTTCCTCCTCTCTTCTGTTCCTCCTCTCTTCTGTTCCTCCTCTCCTCTGTTCCTCCTCTCCTTTTCCTACTCTCCTCTGTTCCTCCTTCTCTGTTCCTCCTTCGTCTGTTCCTCCTCGTCTGTTCCTCCTCGTCTGTTCCTCCTCTTCTGTTCCTCCTCTCTTCTGTTCCTCCTCTTCTGTTCCTCCTCTTCTCTGTTCCTCCTCTTCTGTTCCTCCTCGTCTGTTCCTCCTCTTCTGTTCCTCCCCTCGTCTGTTCCTCCTCTCTTCTGTTTCCTCCCCTTCTGTTCCTCCTCTTCTCTGTTCCTCCTCTCCTGTTCCTCCTCTCTTCTGTTCCTCCTCTTCTGTTCCTCCTCTCCTCTGTTCCTCCTCTCTCTTCTGTTCCTCCTCTCTCTGTTCCTCCTCTTCTGTTCCTCCTCTTCTCTCTCCTCTCCTCTGTTCCTCCTCTCCTCTGTTCCTCCTCTCCTCTGTTCCTCCTCTCTTCTGTACATATTATATTATATTATTCCTCCTCTCCTCTGTTCCTCCTCTCCTCTGTTCCTCCTCTTCTCTGTTCCTCTCTCTTCTGTTCCTCCTCTTCTGTTCCTCCTCTCTTCTGTTCCTCCTCTCTTCTGTTCCTCCTCCTGTTCTCTCTCTCTGTTCCTCCTCTCTTCTGTTCCTCCTCTCTGTTCCTCCTCTCTTCTGTTCCTCCTCTCTTCTGTTCCTCCTCTCTTCTGTTCTCTCCTCTCTTCTGTTCCTCCTCTCTTCTGTTTCCTCCTCTCCTCTGTTCCTCCTCTTCTTCTCCTCTGTTCCTCCTCTTCTGTTCCTCCTCTCTCTCTGTTCCTCCTCTCCTCTGTTCCTCTCTTCTGTTCCTCCTCTCCTCTGTTCCTCTCCTCTGTTCCTTCCTCTGTTCCTCCTCTCTTCTGTTCCTCCTCTCTTCTGTTCCTCCTCTTCTCTGTTCCTCCTCTCTTCTGTTCCTCCTCTCTTCTGTTCCTCCTCTCTTCTGTTTCCTCTGTTCCTCCTCTTCTGTTCCTCCTCTCTCTCTGTTCCTCCTCTCTTCTGTTCCTCCTCTCTTCTGTTCCTCCTCTCTCTGTTCCTCCTCTCCTCTGTTCCTCCCTCCTCTGTTCCTCTCTCCTGTTCCTCCTCTCCTCTGTTCCTCCTCTCCTCTGTTCCTCTCTCCTCTGTTCCTCCTCTCCTCTGTTCCTCCTCTCTTCTGTTCCTCTCCTCTGTTCCTCTCTTCTGTTCCTCCTCTCTTCTGTTCCTCCTCTCCTCTGTTCCTCCTCTCTTCTGTTCCTCCTCTCTTCTGTTCCTCCTCTCCTCTGTTCCTCCTCTCTCTGTTCCTCCTCTCTTCTGTTTCCTCCTCTCTCTTCTGTTCCTCCTCTCCTCTGTTCCTCCTCTCCTCTGTTTCCTCTTCTGTTCCTCATCTCTCTTCTGTTCCTCTCTCTTCTGTTCCTCCTCTCTTCTGTTCCTCCTCTCTTCTGTTCCTCCTCTTCTGTTCCTCCTCTTCTTTTCTGTTCCTCTGTTCCTCCTCTCCTCTGTTCCTCCTCTCTTCTGTTCCTCCTCTTCTGTTCCTCCTCATCTGTTCCTCCTCGTCTGTTCCTCCTCGTCTGTTCCTCCTCTCTTCTGTTCCTCCTCTCCTCTGTTCCTCCTCTCCTCTGTTCCTCCTCGTCTGTTCCTCCTCGTCTGTTCCTCCTCTCTTCTGTTCCTCCTCTCTTCTGTTCCTCCTCTCCTCTGTTCCTCCTCTCCTCTTTTCCTACTCTCCTCTGTTCCTCCTTCTCTGTTCCTCCTCGTCTGTTCCTCCTCGTCTGTTCCTCCTCGTCTGTTCCTCCTCGTCTGTTCCTCCTCTCTTCTGTTCCTCCTCTCCTCTGTTCCTCCTCTCCTCTGTTCCTCCTCGTCTGTTCCTCCTCGTCTGTTCCTCCTCTCTTCTGTTCCTCCTCTCTTCTGTTCCTCCTCTCCTCTGTTCCTCCTCTCCTCTTCTCCTACTCTCCTCTGTTCCTCCTTCTCTGTTCCTCCTCGTCTGTTCCTCCTCGTCTGTTCCTCCTCTTCTGTTCCTCCTCTCTTCTGTTCCTCCTCTTCTGTTCCTCCTCTTCTCTGTTCCTCCTCTTCTGTTCCTCCTCGTCTGTTCCTCCTCGTCTGTTCCTCCTCGTCTGTTCCTCCTCTCTTCTCTTCTGTTCCTCCCTTCTGTTCCTCCTCTTCTCTGTTCCTCCTCTCCTGTTCCTCCTCTCCTGTTCCTCCTCTTCTGTTCCTCCTCTCCTCTGTTCCTCCTCTCTTCTGTTCCTCCTCTCCTCTGTTCCTCCTCTTCTGTTCCTCCTCTTCTCTCTTCCTCTCCTCTGTTCCTCCTCTCCTCTGTTCCTCCTCTCCTCTGTTCCTCCTCTCTTCTGTACATATTATATTATATTATTCCTCCTCTCCTCTGTTCCTCCTCTCCTCTGTTCCTCCTCTTCTGTTCCTCCTCTTCTGTTCCTCCTCTCTTCTGTTCCTCCTCTCTTCTGTTCCTCCTCTCCTCTGTTCCTCTCTTCTGTTCCTCCTCTCCTCTGTTCCTCCTCTTTTCTGTTCCTCCTCTTCTCTGTTCCTCCTCTCTTCTGTTCCTCCTCTCTTCTGTTCCTCCTCTCTTCTGTTCCTCCTCTCTTCTGTTCCTCCTCTTTTCTGTTCCTCCTCTCCTCTGTTCCTCCTCTCTTCTGTTCCTCCTCTCTTCTGTTCCTCCTCTCCTCTGTTCCTCCTCTCCTCTGTTCCTCCTCTCCTCTGTTCCTCCTCTCCTGTTCCTCCTCTTCTCTCTTCCTCTCCTCTGTTCCTCCTCTCCTCTGTTCCTCCTCTCCTCTGTTCCTCCTCTCCTCTGTTCCTCCTCTCTTCTGTTCCTCCTCTCTTCTGTTCCTCCTCTCCTCTGTTCCTCCTCTCTTCTGTTCCTCCTCTCTTCTGTTCCTCCTCTTCTCTGTTCCTCCTCTCTTCTGTTCCTCCTCTCTTCTGTTCCTCCTCTCTTCTGTTCCTCCTCTCTTCTGTTCCTCCTTTTCTTAATTCCTCTTTTCTGTTCCTCTTCTCCTCTGTTCCTCCTCTCCTCTGTTCCTCCTCTCTTCTGTTCCTCCTCTTCTCTGTTCCTCCTCTCCTCTGTTCCTCCTCTGTTCCTCCTCTCTTCTGTTCCTCCTCTCTTCTGTTCCTCCTCTCTTCTGTTCCTCCTCTCCTCTGTTCCTCCTCTCTTCTGTTCCTCCTCTCTTCTGTTCCTCCTCTCCTCTGTTCCTCCTCTCCTCTGTTCCTCCTCTCCTCTGTTCCTCCTCTCCTGTTCCTCCTCTTCTCTCTTCCTCTCCTCTGTTCCTCCTCTCCTCTGTTCCTCCTCTCCTCTGTTCCTCCTCTCCTCTGTTCCTCCTCTCTTCTGTTCCTCCTCTCTTCTGTTCCTCCTCTCCTCTGTTCCTCCTCTCTTCTGTTCCTCCTCTCTTCTGTTCCTCCTCTTCTCTGTTCCTCCTCTCTTCTGTTCCTCCTCTCTTCTGTTCCTCCTCTCTTCTGTTCCTCCTTTTCTTAATTCCTCTTTTCTGTTCCTCTTCTCCTCTGTTCCTCCTCTCCTCTGTTCCTCCTCTCTTCTGTTCCTCCTCTTCTCTGTTCCTCCTCTCCTCTGTTCCTCCTCTGTTCCTCCTCTCTTCTGTTCCTCCTCTCTTCTGTTCCTCCTCTCTTCTGTTCCTCCTCTTCTCTGTTCCTCCTCTCTTCTGTTCCTCCTCTCTTCTGTTCCTCCTCTCTTCTGTTCCTCCTCTCCTCTGTTCCTCCTCTCCTCTGTTCCTCCTCTCCTCTGTTCCTCCTCTCTTCTGTTCCTCCTCTCTTCTGTTCCTCCTCTCTTCTGTTCCTCCTTTTCTTAATTCCTCTTTTCTGTTCCTCTGTTCCTCCTCTCCTCTGTTCCTCCTCTCTTCTGTTCCTCCTCTTCTGTTCCTCCTCTTCTGTTCCTCCTCTTCTGTTCCTCCTCTTCTGTTCCTCCTCTCCTCTGTTCCTCCTCTCTTCTGTTCCTCCTCTCCTCTGTTCCTCCTCTCTTCTGTTCCTCCTCTTCTCTGTTCCACCTCTCCTCTGTTCCTCCTCTTCTGTTCCTCTCTTCTGTTCCTCTCCTCTGTTCCTCTCTTCTGTTCCTCTCCTCTGTTCCTCATCTCTCTTCTGTTCCTCATCTCTCCTCTGTTCCTCCTCTTCTGTTCCTCCTCTCCATTCCTCCTCTCTTCTGTTCCTCCTCTCTTCTGTTCCTCTTCTCTGTTCCACCTCTCCTCTGTTCCTCTCCTCTGTTCCTCCTCTTCTGTTCCTCCTCTTCTGTTCCTCCTCTTCTCTGTTTCTCTTCTCCTCTGTTTCTCCTCTTCTGTTCCTCCTCTCCTCTGTTCCTCTTCTCTGTTCCACCTCTCCTCTGTTCCTCTCCTCTGTTCCTCCTCTCCTCTGTTTCTCTTCTCCTCTCCACGGATCAATTAAAGTGATTGATAGCCCAGTGAGTCCATTGACCTACTATCTATCGAACCAATGTCTACACGCACACACACACACACACTGATTACAATCTATAAGTGAGAACTATCATTGTAGCAGGGTAGACATAATCAGAGATATTGATTGGGTGATGGGAGTAGATTGTTGACGTCCCAGGAAGTTGATTCTGAGTTCTAAGTACTTATCTGTTCTGACATAAATTATGCTGTGTGCGTGCATCTTTGTCCATCTATCTGTGTCTGTCTGCCTCCCTGTGTGTCTGTCTGTCTGTCTGCCTGCCTGCATTGATATGTTAGTTGTAGCAATCCCTGGTCAGGAAAGGGCAAAGTCTCCTTCGGAGGAAACAAGGAAAGAGGAATATATCAAATGATCTGTCCTCCAGGCCCCCACTGGCCCGAGTCAACAACCCACCAATCAAATCACTATATGAATATGGAAAGAGTAAGATCTGTGTGTGTGTGTGAGTCAGACCCAATGTGTGTCACTCGCCATGCAGTTTTAATGTGACCTTTTCAAATATCATTAAACCTCTGTGTCCACAGTACACACACAGATATCATTAAACCTCGGTGTCCACAGTACACACACATATATCATTAAACCTCTGTGTCCACAGTACACACACAGATATCATTAAACATCTGTGTCCACAGTACACACACAGATAGCATTAAAACTCTGTGTCCACAGTACACACACAGATATCATTAAACCTCTGTGTCCACAGTACACACACAGATATCATTAAACATCTGTGTCCACAGTACACACACAAATATCATTAAACCTCTGTGTCCACAGTACACACACAGATATCATTAAACCTCTGTCTCCACAGTACACACACAGATATCATTAAACCTCTGTCTCCACAGTACACACACAGATATCATTAAACCTCTGTGTCCACAGTACACACAGATATCATTAAACCTCTGTGTCCACAGTACACACACAGATATCATTAAACCTCTGTGTCCACAGTACACACACAGATATCATTAAACCTCTGTCTCCACAGTACACACAGATATCATTAAACCTCTGTCTCCACAGTACACACACAGATATCATTAAACCTCTGTGTCCACAGTACACAAACAGATATCATTAAACCTCTGTCTCCACAGTACACACACAGATATCATTAAACCTCTGTGTCCACAGTACACACACAGATATCATTAAACCTCTGTCTCCACAGTACACACACATATATCATTAAACCTCTGTCTCCACAGTACACACACAGATATCATTAAACCTCTGTCTCCACAGTACACACACATATATCATTAAACCTCTGTCTCCACAGTACACACACAGATATCATTAAACCTCTGTGTCCACAGTACACACACAGATAGCATTAAACCTCTGTGTCCACAGTACACACACAGATAGCATTAAACCTCTGTGTCCACAGTACACACACAGATATCATTAAACCTCTGTCTCCACAGTACACACACAGATATCATTAAACCTCTGTCTCCACAGTACACACACAGATATCATTAAACCTCTGTGTCCACAGTACACACACAGATATCATTAAACCTCTGTCTCCACAGTACACACACAGATATCATTAAACCTCTGTCTCCACAGTACACACACAGATATCATTAAACCTCTGTCTCCACAGTACACACACAGATATCATTAAACCTCTGTGTCCACAGTACACACACAGATATCATTAAACCTCTGTCTCCACAGTACACACACAGATATCATTAAACCTCTGTGTCCACAGTACACACAGATATCATTAAACCTCTGTGTCCACAGTACACACAGATATCATTAAACCTCTGTGTCCACAGTACACACAGATATCATTAAACCTCTGTGTCCACAGTACACACAGATATCATTAAACCTCTGTCTCCACAGTACACACAGATATCATTAAACCTCTGTCTCCACAGTACACACACAGATATCATTAAACCTCTGTCTCCACAGTACACACACAGATATCATTAAACCTCTGTGTCCACAGTACACACACAGATAGCATTAAACCTCTGTGTCCACAGTACACACAGATATCATTAAACCTCTGTGTCCACAGTACACACAGATATCATTAAACCTCTGTGTCCACAGTACACACAGATATCATTAAACCTCTGTGTCCACAGTACACACAGATATCATTAAACCTCTGTGTCCACAGTACACACAGATATCATTAAACCTCTGTGTCCACAGTACACACACAGATATCATTAAACCTCTGTGTCCACAGTACACACGCAGATATCATTAAACCTCTGTCTCCACAGTACACACACAGATATCATTAAACCTCTGTCTCCACAGTACACACACAGATATCATTAAACCTCTGTCTCCACAGTACACACACAGATATCATTAAACCTCTGTCTCCACAGTACACACGCAGATATCATTAAACCTCTGTGTCCACAGTACACACACAGATATCATTAAACCTCTGTCTCCACAGTACACACACAGATATCATTAAACCTCTGTCTCCACAGTACACACACAGATATCATTAAACCTCTGTGTCCACAGTACACACAGATATCATTAAACCTCTGTGTCCACAGTACACACACAGATATCATTAAACCTCTGTGTCCACAGTACACACACAGATATCATTAAACCTCTGTCTCCACAGTACACACAGATATCATTAAACCTCTGTCTCCACAGTACACACACAGATATCATTAAACCTCTGTGTCCACAGTACACACACAGATATCATTAAACCTCTGTCTCCACAGTACACACACAGATATCATTAAACCTCTGTGTCCACAGTACACACACAGATATCATTAAACCTCTGTCTCCACAGTACACACACATATATCATTAAACCTCTGTCTCCACAGTACACACACAGATATCATTAAACCTCTGTCTCCACAGTACACACACATATATCATTAAACCTCTGTCTCCACAGTACACACACAGATATCATTAAACCTCTGTCTCCACAGTACACACACAGATATCATTAAACCTCTGTCTCCACAGTACACACACAGATATCATTAAACCTCTGTCTCCACAGTACACACACAGATATCATTAAACCTCTGTCTCCACAGTACACACACAGATATCATTAAACCTCTGTGTCCACAGTACACACACAGATATCATTAAACCTCTGTCTCCACAGTACACACACAGATATCATTAAACCTCTGTCTCCACAGTACACACACAGATATCATTAAACCTCTGTGTCCACAGTACACACAGATATCATTAAACCTCTGTGTCCACAGTACACACACAGATATCATTAAACCTCTGTGTCCACAGTACACACACAGATATCATTAAACCTCTGTCTCCACAGTACACACAGATATCATTAAACCTCTGTCTCCACAGTACACACACAGATATCATTAAACCTCTGTGTCCACAGTACACAAACAGATATCATTAAACCTCTGTCTCCACAGTACACACACAGATATCATTAAACCTCTGTGTCCACAGTACACACACAGATATCATTAAACCTCTGTCTCCACAGTACACACACATATATCATTAAACCTCTGTCTCCACAGTACACACAGATATCATTAAACCTCTGTCTCCACAGTACACACACATATATCATTAAACCTCTGTCTCCACAGTACACACACAGATATCATTAAACCTCTGTCTCCACAGTACACACACAGATATCATTAAACCTCTGTCTCCACAGTACACACACAGATATCATTAAACCTCTGTCTCCACAGTACACACACAGATATCATTAAAACTCTGTCTCCACAGTACACACACAGATATCATTAAACCTCTGTGTCCACAGTACACACACAGATATCATTAAACCTCTGTCTCCACAGTACACACACAGATATCATTAAACCTCTGTGTCCACAGTACACACACAGATAGCATTAAACCTCTGTCTCCACAGTACACACACAGATATCATTAAACCTCTGTGTCCACAGTACACACAGATATCATTAAACCTCTGTGTCCACAGTACACACAGATATCATTAAACCTCTGTGTCCACAGTACACACAGATATCATTAAACCTCTGTGTCCACAGTACACACAGATATCATTAAACCTCTGTCTCCACAGTACACACAGATATCATTAAACCTCTGTCTCCACAGTACACACACAGATATCATTAAACCTCTGTCTCCACAGTACACACACAGATATCATTAAACCTCTGTGTCCACAGTACACACACAGATAGCATTAAACCTCTGTGTCCACAGTACACACAGATATCATTAAACCTCTGTGTCCACAGTACACACAGATATCATTAAACCTCTGTGTCCACAGTACACACAGATATCATTAAACCTCTGTGTCCACAGTACACACAGATATCATTAAACCTCTGTGTCCACAGTACACACAGATATCATTAAACCTCTGTGTCCACAGTACACACACAGATATCATTAAACCTCTGTGTCCACAGTACACACGCAGATATCATTAAACCTCTGTCTCCACAGTACACACACAGATATCATTAAACCTCTGTCTCCACAGTACACACACAGATATCATTAAACCTCTGTCTCCACAGTACACACACAGATATCATTAAACCTCTGTCTCCACAGTACACACGCAGATATCATTAAACCTCTGTGTCCACAGTACACACACAGATATCATTAAACCTCTGTCTCCACAGTACACACACAGATATCATTAAACCTCTGTCTCCACAGTACACACACAGATATCATTAAACCTCTGTGTCCACAGTACACACAGATATCATTAAACCTCTGTGTCCACAGTACACACACAGATATCATTAAACCTCTGTGTCCACAGTACACACACAGATATCATTAAACCTCTGTCTCCACAGTACACACAGATATCATTAAACCTCTGTCTCCACAGTACACACACAGATATCATTAAACCTCTGTGTCCACAGTACACACACAGATATCATTAAACCTCTGTCTCCACAGTACACACACAGATATCATTAAACCTCTGTGTCCACAGTACACACACAGATATCATTAAACCTCTGTCTCCACAGTACACACACATATATCATTAAACCTCTGTCTCCACAGTACACACACAGATATCATTAAACCTCTGTCTCCACAGTACACACACATATATCATTAAACCTCTGTCTCCACAGTACACACACAGATATCATTAAACCTCTGTCTCCACAGTACACACACAGATATCATTAAACCTCTGTCTCCACAGTACACACACAGATATCATTAAACCTCTGTCTCCACAGTACACACACAGATATCATTAAACCTCTGTCTCCACAGTACACACACAGATATCATTAAACCTCTGTGTCCACAGTACACACACAGATATCATTAAACCTCTGTGTCCACAGTACACACACAGATATCATTAAACCTCTGTCTCCACAGTACACACACAGATATCATTAAACCTCTGTCTCCACAGTACACACACAGATATCATTAAACCTCTGTCTCCACAGTACACACACAGATATCATTAAACCTCTGTCTCCACAGTACACACACAGATATCATTAAACCTCTGTCTCCACAGTACACACACAGATATCATTAAACCTCTGTGTCCACAGTACACACACAGATATCATTAAACCTCTGTCTCCACAGTACACACACAGATATCATTAAACCTCTGTCTCCACAGTACACACACAGATATCATTAAACCTCTGTGTCCACAGTACACACAGATATCATTAAACCTCTGTGTCCACAGTACACACACAGATATCATTAAACCTCTGTGTCCACAGTACACACACAGATATCATTAAACCTCTGTCTCCACAGTACACACAGATATCATTAAACCTCTGTCTCCACAGTACACACACAGATATCATTAAACCTCTGTGTCCACAGTACACACACAGATATCATTAAACCTCTGTCTCCACAGTACACACACAGATATCATTAAACCTCTGTGTCCACAGTACACACACAGATATCATTAAACCTCTGTCTCCACAGTACACACACATATATCATTAAACCTCTGTCTCCACAGTACACACACAGATATCATTAAACCTCTGTCTCCACAGTACACACACATATATCATTAAACCTCTGTCTCCACAGTACACACACAGATATCATTAAACCTCTGTCTCCACAGTACACACACAGATATCATTAAACCTCTGTCTCCACAGTACACACACAGATATCATTAAACCTCTGTCTCCACAGTACACACACAGATATCATTAAACCTCTGTCTCCACAGTACACACACAGATATCATTAAACCTCTGTGTCCACAGTACACACACAGATATCATTAAACCTCTGTGTCCACAGTACACACACAGATAGCATTAAACCTCTGTCTCCACAGTACACACACAGATAGCATTAAACCTCTGTGTCCACAGTACACACACAGATATCATTAAACCTCTGTCTCCACAGTACACACACAGATATCATTAAACTTCTGTCTCCACAGTACACACACAGATATCATTAAACCTCTGTGTCCACAGTACACACAGATATCATTAAACCTCTGTCTCCACAGTACACACACAGATATCATTAAACCTCTGTCTCCACAGTACACACACAGATATCATTAAACCTCTGTCTCCACAGTACACACACAGATATCATTAAACCTCTGTGTCCACAGTACACACACAGATATCATTAAACCTCTGTCTCCACAGTACACACACAGATATCATTAAACCTCTGTGTCCACAGTACACACAGATATCATTAAACCTCTGTGTCCACAGTACACACAGATATCATTAAACCTCTGTGTCCACAGTACACACAGATATCATTAAACCTCTGTGTCCACAGTACACACAGATATCATTAAACCTCTGTGTCCACAGTACACACAGATATCATTAAACCTCTGTGTCCACAGTACACACACAGATATCATTAAACCTCTGTGTCCACAGTACACACACAGATATCATTAAACCTCTGTCTCCACAGTACACACAGATATCATTAAACCTCTGTCTCCACAGTACACACACAGATATCATTAAACCTCTGTGTCCACAGTACACACACAGATATCATTAAACCTCTGTGTCCACAGTACACACACAGATATCATTAAACCTCTGTGTCCACAGTACACACACAGATATCATTAAACCTCTGTCTCCACAGTACACACACATATATCATTAAACCTCTGTCTCCACAGTACACACACAGATATCATTAAACCTCTGTCTCCACAGTACACACACAGATATCATTAAACCTCTGTCTCCACAGTACACACAGATATCATTAAACCTCTGTCTCCACAGTACACACACAGATATCATTAAACCTCTGTGTCCACAGTACACACACAGATATCATTAAACCTCTGTCTCCACAGTACACACACAGATATCATTAAACCTCTGTCTCCACAGTACACACACAGATATCATTAAACCTCTGTCTCCACAGTACACACAGATATCATTAAACCTCTGTGTCCACAGTACACACACAGATATCATTAAACCTCTGTGTCCACAGTACACACACAGATATCATTAAACCTCTGTCTCCACAGTACACACAGATATCATTAAACCTCTGTCTCCACAGTACACACACAGATATCATTAAACCTCTGTGTCCACAGTACACAAACAGATATCATTAAACCTCTGTCTCCACAGTACACACACAGATATCATTAAACCTCTGTGTCCACAGTACACACACAGATATCATTAAACCTCTGTCTCCACAGTACACACACATATATCATTAAACCTCTGTCTCCACAGTACACACACAGATATCATTAAACCTCTGTCTCCACAGTACACACACATATATCATTAAACCTCTGTCTCCACAGTACACACACAGATATCATTAAACCTCTGTCTCCACAGTACACACACAGATATCATTAAACCTCTGTCTCCACAGTACACACACAGATATCATTAAACCTCTGTCTCCACAGTACACACACAGATATCATTAAAACTCTGTCTCCACAGTACACACACAGATATCATTAAACCTCTGTGTCCACAGTACACACACAGATATCATTAAACCTCTGTGTCCACAGTACACACACAGATAGCATTAAACCTCTGTGTCCACAGTACACACACAGATAGCATTAAACCTCTGTGTCCACAGTACACACACAGATATCATTAAACCTCTGTCTCCACAGTACACACACAGATATCATTAAACCTCTGTCTCCACAGTACACACACAGATATCATTAAACCTCTGTGTCCACAGTACACACACAGATATCATTAAACCTCTGTCTCCACAGTACACACACAGATATCATTAAACCTCTGTCTCCACAGTACACACACAGATATCATTAAACCTCTGTCTCCACAGTACACACACAGATATCATTAAACCTCTGTGTCCACAGTACACACACAGATATCATTAAACCTCTGTCTCCACAGTACACACACAGATATCATTAAACCTCTGTGTCCACAGTACACACAGATATCATTAAACCTCTGTGTCCACAGTACACACAGATATCATTACATTTACATTTACATTTAAGTCATTTAGCAGACAGATATCATTAAACCTCTGTGTCCACAGTACACATAGATATCATTAAACCTCTGTCTCCACAGTACACACAGATATCATTAAACCTCTGTCTCCACAGTACACACACAGATATCATTAAACCTCTGTCTCCACAGTACACACACAGATATCATTAAACCTCTGTGTCCACAGTACACACACAGATAGCATTAAACCTCTGTGTCCACAGTACACACAGATATCATTAAACCTCTGTGTCCACAGTACACACAGATATCATTAAACCTCTGTGTCCACAGTACACACAGATATCATTAAACCTCTGTGTCCACAGTACACACAGATATCATTAAACCTCTGTGTCCACAGTACACACAGATATCATTAAACCTCTGTGTCCACAGTACACACACAGATATCATTAAACCTCTGTGTCCACAGTACACACACAGATATCATTAAACCTCTGTCTCCACAGTACACACACAGATATCATTAAACCTCTGTCTCCACAGTACACACACAGATATCATTAAACCTCTGTCTCCACAGTACACACACAGATATCATTAAACCTCTGTCTCCACAGTACACACACAGATATCATTAAACCTCTGTGTCCACAGTACACACACAGATATCATTAAACCTCTGTCTCCACAGTACACACACAGATATCATTAAACCTCTGTCTCCACAGTACACACACAGATATCATTAAACCTCTGTGTCCACAGTACACACAGATATCATTAAACCTCTTTGTCCACAGTACACACACAGATATCATTAAACCTCTGTGTCCACAGTACACACACAGATATCATTAAACCTCTGTCTCCACAGTACACACAGATATCATTAAACCTCTGTCTCCACAGTACACACACAGATATCATTAAACCTCTGTGTCCACAGTACACACACAGATATCATTAAACCTCTGTCTCCACAGTACACACACAGATATCATTAAACCTCTGTGTCCACAGTACACACACAGATATCATTAAACCTCTGTCTCCACAGTACACACACATATATCATTAAACCTCTGTCTCCACAGTACACACACAGATATCATTAAACCTCTGTCTCCACAGTACACACACATATATCATTAAACCTCTGTCTCCACAGTACACACACAGATATCATTAAACCTCTGTCTCCACAGTACACACACAGATATCATTAAACCTCTGTCTCCACAGTACACACACAGATATCATTAAACCTCTGTCTCCACAGTACACACACAGATATCATTAAACCTCTGTCTCCACAGTACACACACAGATATCATTAAACCTCTGTGTCCACAGTACACACACAGATATCATTAAACCTCTGTGTCCACAGTACACACACAGATAGCATTAAACCTCTGTCTCCACAGTACACACACAGATAGCATTAAACCTCTGTGTCCACAGTACACACACAGATATCATTAAACCTCTGTCTCCACAGTACACACACAGATATCATTAAACTTCTGTCTCCACAGTACACACACAGATATCATTAAACCTCTGTGTCCACAGTACACACACAGATATCATTAAACCTCTGTCTCCACAGTACACACACAGATATCATTAAACCTCTGTCTCCACAGTACACACACAGATATCATTAAACCTCTGTCTCCACAGTACACACACAGATATCATTAAACCTCTGTGTCCACAGTACACACACAGATATCATTAAACCTCTGTCTCCACAGTACACACAGATATCATTAAACCTCTGTGTCCACAGTACACACAGATATCATTAAACCTCTGTGTCCACAGTACACACAGATATCATTAAACCTCTGTGTCCACAGTACACACAGATATCATTAAACCTCTGTGTCCACAGTACACACAGATATCATTAAACCTCTGTGTCCACAGTACACACAGATATCATTAAACCTCTGTGTCCACAGTACACACACAGATATCATTAAACCTCTGTGTCCACAGTACACACACAGATATCATTAAACCTCTGTCTCCACAGTACACACAGATATCATTAAACCTCTGTCTCCACAGTACACACACAGATATCATTAAACCTCTGTGTCCACAGTACACACACAGATATCATTAAACCTCTGTCTCCACAGTACACACACAGATATCATTAAACCTCTGTGTCCACAGTACACACACAGATATCATTAAACCTCTGTCTCCACAGTACACACACATATATCATTAAACCTCTGTCTCCACAGTACACACACAGATATCATTAAACCTCTGTCTCCACAGTACACACACAGATATCATTAAACCTCTGTCTCCACAGTACACACAGATATCATTAAACCTCTGTCTCCACAGTACACACACAGATATCATTAAACCTCTGTGTCCACAGTACACACACAGATATCATTAAACCTCTGTCTCCACAGTACACACACAGATATCATTAAACCTCTGTCTCCACAGTACACACACAGATATCATTAAACCTCTGTCTCCACAGTACACACAGATATCATTAAACCTCTGTCTCCACAGTACACACACAGATATCATTAAACCTCTGTCTCCACAGTACACACACAGATATCATTAAACCTCTGTCCCCACAGTACACACACAGATATCATTAAACCTCTGTCTCCACAGTACACACACAGATATCATTAAACCTCTGTCTCCACAGTACACACACAGATATCATTAAACCTCTGTCTCCACAGTACACACACAGATATCATTAAACCTCTGTCTCCACAGTACACACAGATATCATTAAACCTCTGTCTCCACAGTACACACAGATATCATTAAACCTCTGTCTCCACAGTACACACAGATATCATTAAACCTCTGTCTCCACAGTACACACAGATATCATTAAACCTCTGTCTCCACAGTACACACAGATATCATTAAACCTCTGTCTCCACAGTACACACAGATATCATTAAACCTCTGTCCCCACAGTACACACACAGATATCATTAAACCTCTGTCTCCACAGTACACACACAGATATCATTAAACCTCTGTCTCCACAGTACACACACAGATATCATTAAACCTCTGTCTCCACAGTACACACAGATATCATTAAACCTCTGTCTCCACAGTACACACAGATATCATTAAACCTCTGTCTCCACAGTACACACAGATATCATTAAACCTCTGTCTCCACAGTACACACACAGATATCATTTGACATTGTGTGGACTAACAAAATGTCCTCAGTTGTTCACATTTTTGTTTGTTTACTATTTTTTGGGGGGGACTTCTGGTCCCCACAAGACTAGATAAACATGTCCACACACACCACTCTCTCTCACAATTATTATTTGGTCTGGGTGTTATATTCTCCTACATTATTTTAACATTTCTACAAACTTCAAAGTGTTTTCTTTCCAATGGTACTAATTATACGTTATATTATACATATCCTGGCTTCAGGTCCTGAGCTACAGGAAGTTTGGTCATTCAGACAGGAAGTGTAGGAAAAAAAGGGGCATAGCCCCAAGACATTAAAATTACATCAAATTGATTACAAATACAGTGTAGACATTGTTCATGTTGTAAATTACCATTGTAGCTGGAAACAGCAGATTTTTAATGGAGTATCAACATAGTTGTACAGAGGCCCATTATCAGCAACTATAACTCCTGTGTTCTAATGGCACGTTGTGTTAGCTGATCCAAGTTTATCATTTTAAAAGACTAATTAGTCTTTAGAAAACTCTTTGCAATTATGTTAGCACAGCTGAAAACGGGAGTTCTGATTAAAGAAGCAATCAAACTGGCCTTCTTTAGACTAGTTGAGTATCTGGAGCATCAGCATTTGTGGGTTCGATTACAGGCTCAAAATGCCAGAACCAAAGATCTTTCTTCCGAAACTCGTCTATTATTGTTCTGAGAAATGAAGGCTATTCCATGTGAGAAATTGCCAAGAAACGGACGATCTTGTACACTGCTGTGTACTTCTCCCTTCACAGAACAGCGCAAACTGGCTCTAACCAGAATAGAAAGAGGAGTGGGAGGCCCCGGTGCACAACTGAGCAAGAGGGCAAGTACATTAGAGTGTCTAGTTTGAGAAACAGACTCCTCAACTGGCAGTTTCATTAAATAGTACCCGCAAAACACCAGCCTCAACATCAAAAGAGGCGACTCCGGGATGCTGGCCTTCTAGGAAGAGTTTCAAAGAAAAAGCCATATCTCAGACTGGCCAATAAAATAAAAGATTAAGATTGGCAAATGACCACAGACACTGGACAGAGGAAGATTGGAAAAAAGTGTTATGGACAGACGAATCTAAGTTTGAGGTGTTCGGATCACAAAGAAGAACATTCGTGAGACACAAAAAAAATGAAAAGATGCTGGAGGAGTGCTTGGCGCCATCTGTAAAGCATGGTGGAGGAAATGTGATGGTCTGGGGTTGCTTTGGTGGTGGTAAAGTGGGAGATGTGTGCAGGGTAAAAGGGATCTTGAAGAAGGAAGGCTATCACTCCATTTTGCAACGCCATGCCATACCCCGTGGATGGCGCTTAATTGGAGCCAATTTCCTCCTACAACAGGACAATGAACCAAAGCACAGCTCCAAACGATGCAAGAACTACTGAGGGAAGAAGCAGTCAGCTGGTATTCGGTCTATAATGGAGCGGCCAGCACAGTCACCGGATCTCAACCCTATTGAGTTGTTGTGGGAGCAGCTTGACCGTATGGTACGTAAGAAGTGCCCATCAAGTCAATACAACTTGTGGGAGGTGCTTCAGGAAGCATGGGGTGAAATCTCTTCAGATTACCACAACAAATTGACAACTAAACTCAGCAAAAAAAGAAACGTCCTCTCATTGTCAACTGCGTTTATTTTCAGCAAACTTAAGATGTGTAAATATTTGCATGAACATAAGATTCATCAACTGAGACATAAACTGAACAAGTTCCACAGATATGTGACTAACAGAAATGGAATAATGTGTCCCTGAACAATGGGGGGGTCAAAATCAAAGTAACAGTCAGTATTTGGTGTGGCCACCAGCTGCATTAAGTACTCCAGTGCATCTCCTCGTCGTGGACTGCACCAGATTTGCCCATTCTTGCTGTGAGATGTTACCACACTCTTGCACCAAGGCACCTGCAAGTTCCCGGACATTTCTGAGGGGGGGGAATGGCCCTAGCCCTCACCCTCCGATCCAACAGGTCCCAGATGTGCTCAATGGAATTGAGATCCGGGCTCTTCGGTGGCCATGGCAGAACACTGACATTCCTGTCTTGCAGGAAATCACGTACAGAACGAGCAGTATGGCTGGTGGCTGGAGGGTCATGTCAGGATGAGCCTGCAGGAAGGGTACCACATGAGGGAGGAGGATGTCTTCCCTGTAAAGCACAGCGTTGATATTGCCTGCAATGACAAGTTGCTCAGTCCGACGATGCTGTGACACACCACCCAGACCATGACGGACCCTCCACATCCAAATCGATCCCGCTCCAGAGTACAGGCCTCGGTGTAACACTCATTCCTTTGACGATAAACGAGAATCCGACCATAAGACCTGGTGAGACAAAACCGTGACTTGTCAGTGAAGAGCACTTTTTGCCAGTCCTGTCTGGTCTAGCGACGGTGGGTTTGTGCCCATAGGCGATGTTGTTGCCGGTGATGTCTGGTGAGGACCTGCTTTACAACAGACCTACAAGCCCTCAGTCCAGCCTCTCTCAACTTATTGCCGACAGTCTGAGTACTGATGGAAGGATTCCTGGTGTAACTCGGGCAGTTGTTGTTTCCATCCTGTACCTGTCCTGCAGGTGTGATGTTCGGATGTACTGATCCTGTGCAGGTGTTTTTACAGGTGTCTGCCACTGCGAGGACAATCAGCTGTCCGTCCTGTCTCCCTGTATGCGCTGTCTTAGGCATCTCACAGTACGGACATTGTAATTTCTTGCCCTGCAGTCCTCATGCCTCCTTGCAGCATGCCCAAGGCACGTTCACACAGATGAGCAGGGACCCTGGACATCTTTCTTTTGGTGTTTTTCAGAGTCAGTAGAAAGGCCTCTTTAGTGTCCTAAGTGTTCATAACTGTGAACTTAATTGCCTACCGTCTGTAAACTGTTAGTGTCTTAACGGCCGTTCCACAGGTGCATGTTTATTAATTGTTTATGGGTCATTGAACAAACATGGGAAACAGTGTTTAAACCCTTTTACAATGTGAAGTTATTTGGATTTTTACGAATGATCTTTGAAAGACAGTTTCTTCAGAGTCTAGAACACCAAAGGTCTGTAATTGCTGCAAATGGAGGATTCCTTGACGAAAGCTAAGTTTGAAAGACACAATTATTATTTAAATTAAAAATCATTATTTATAACCTTGTCAACGTCTTGACTATATTTCCTATTCATTTCATGTATGTTTTCATGGAAAACAAGGACATTTCTAAGTGCCCCAAACCTTTGAACGGTTGTGTGTGTGTGTGTGTGTCTGTGTGTGTGTGTGTGTGTCTACCTGTCTGTCTGCCTGCCTGCCTGCCTGTCTGTCTGTCTGTCTGTCTGTCTGTCTGTCTGTCTGTCTGTCTGTCTGTCTGTCTGTCTGTCTGCCTGCCTGCCTGCCTGCCTGCCTGCCTGCCTGTCTGCCTGCCTGCCTGTCTGTCTGTCTGTCTGTCTGTCTGTCTGTCTGTGTCTGAGAGAGATTATAGCAGTTCCGGTTTTAAAATAACAGCCAGACACACACACAGTCAGCAAAGCACTCCCTTTGCTTCTCAACTATTCATGATGCCCAATCTGGTTCTGAGCAGGTTGCTGTTCCGATGAGGTTAGAGAGATGGGGAGGGAGAAATGAGTGGGGAGAGAAGTGGGGTTAGGAGCATGAAGTGAGTGTCTGTAGGAAGAGAAGACGGGATAAACAGAGGTCGGAGATAGGGGTAGAGTAGAGGGAGAGAGAAGGGGAGGGGGGGAGAGTAGAGGGAGAGAGAAGGGGAGGGGGAGAGTAGAGGGAGAGAGAAGGGGGGGGGAGAGTAGAGGGGGAGAGAAGGGGGGAGAGTAGAGGGAGAGAGAAGGGGAGGGGGGAGAGTAGAGGGAGAGAGAAGGGGAGGGGGAGAGTAGAGGGGGAGAGAAGGGAGGGAGAGAGAAGGGGAGGGGGAGAGTAGAGGGAGAGAGAAGGGGGGAGAGTAGAGGGAGAGAGAAGGGGAGGGGGAGAGTAGAGGGAGAGAGAAGGGAGAGGGGGAGTAGAGGGGGAGATAAGGGGGAGAGAGAAGGGGAGGGGAGAGTAGAGGGACAGAGAAGGGGAGGGGGGAGAGTAGAGGGAGAGAGAAGGGGAGGGGGAGAGTAGAGGGAGAGAGAAGGGGAGAGAGGGGGAGTAGAGGGGGAGAGTAGAGGGAGAGAGAAGGGGGAGAGTAGAGGGAGAGAGAAGGGGAGAGGGGAGTAGAGGGAGGGAGAGGGGAGAGTAGAGGGAGAGAGGGGGAGAGTAGAGGGGGAGTAGAGGGAGAGAGGGGGGAGTAGAGGGAGAGAGGAGGGGGGAGAGTAGAGGGAGAAAGGGGGGGAGAGTAGAGGGAGAGAGAAGGGGAGAGGGGGAGAGTAGATGGGAGAGGGGGGTAGGGGGAGAGAGAAGGGGGAGGAGAGTAGAGGAAGCGAGAAGGGGAGAGGGGAGGGCGTAGAGAGAGCGAGAAGGGGAGAGGGGAGGGCGTAGAGGGAGCGAGAAGGGGAGAGGGGAGGGCGTAGAGGGAGAGAGAAGGGGAGAGGGGGTAGAGGGAGAGAGAAGGGGGGAGGAGAGTAGAGGGAGCGAGAAGGGGAGAGGGGAGGGCGTAGAGGGAGAGAGAAGGGGAGAGGGGGGTAGAGGGAGAGAGAAGAGGAGAGAGGGGGGAGAGTAGAGGGAGCAAGAAGGGGAGAGGGAAGAGAGTAGAGGGAGCGAGAAGGGGAGAGGGGAGGGCGTAGAGGGAGAGAGAAGGGGAGAGGGGGAGAGTAGAGGGAGAGAGAAGAGGAGAGGGGGGGAGTAGAGGGAGAGGGGGGAGTAGAGGGAGAGAGAAGGGGAGAGGGGGGAGAGTAAGAGTGGTTTTATGGAAGGAGTTGAAGGGAAAGAAATGCTAAAGAGGAAGGACAGAGAGAGAACTGAGAAGTCTGGAAGAGGAGGAGAGAGGACAGAGAGAGAACTGAGAAGTCTGGAAGAGGACGAGAGAGGACAAAGAGAGAACTGAGAAGTCTGGAAGAGGAGGAGAGAGGACAGAGAGAGAACTGAGAATTCTGGAAGAGGAGGAGAGAGGACAGCGAGAGAACTGGGAAGTCTGGAAGAGGAGGAGAGAGGACAGCGAGAGAACTGAGAATTCTGGAAGAGGAGGAGAGAGGACAGATAGAGAACTGAGAAGTCTGGAAGAGGAGGAGAGAGGACAGAGAGAGAACTGAGAAGTCTGGAAGAGGACGAGAGAGGACAGAGAGAGAACTGAGAAGTCTGGAAGAGGACGAGAGAGGACAGAGAGAGAACTGAGAAGTCTGGAAGAGGAGGAGAGAGGACAGAGAGAGAACTGAGAAGTCTGGAAGAGGAGGAGAGAGGACAGAGAGAGAACTGGGAAGTCTGGAAGAGGACGAGAGAGGACAGAGAGAGAACTGAGAAGTCTGGAAGAGGAGGAGAGAGGACAGAGAGAGAACTGAGAAGTCTGGAAGAGGACGAGAGAGGACAAAGAGAGAACTGAGAAGTCTGGAAGAGGAGGAGAGAGGACAGAGAGAGAACTGAGATCTGGAAGAGGAGGAGAGAGGACAGCGAGAGAACTGAGAATTCTGGAAGAGGAGGAGAGAGGACAGATAGAGAACTGAGAAGTCTGGAAGAGGACGAGAGAGGACAGAGAGAGAACTGAGAAGTCTGGAAGAGGAGGAGAGAGGACAGAGAGAGAACTGAGAAGTCTGGAAGAGGAGGAGAGAGGACAGAGAGAGAACTGAGAAGTCTGGAAGAGGACAAGAGAGGACAGAGAGAGAACTGAGAAGTCTGGAAGAGGAGGAGAGAGGACAGAGAGAGAACTGAGAAGTCTGGAAGAGGAGGAGAGAGGACAGAGAGAGAACTGGGAAGTCTGGAAGAGGAGGAGAGAGGACAGCGAGAGAACTGAGAAGTCTGGAAGAGGAGGAGAGAGGACAGATAGAGAACTGAGAAGTCTGGAAGAGGAGGAGAGAGGACAGAGAGAGAACTGAGAAGTCTGGAAGAGGAGGAGAGAGGACAGAGAGAGAACTGAGAAGTCTGGAAGAGGAGGAGAGAGGACAGAGAGAGAACTGGGAAGTCTGGAAGAGGAGGAGAGAGGACAGCGAGAGAACTGAGAAGTCTGGAAGAGGAGGAGAGAGGACAGATAGAGAACTGAGAAGTCTGGAAGAGGAGGAGAGAGGACAGAGAGAGAACTGAGAAGTCTGGAAGTGTAGAATGATGTAACTGAGAGGTCTGGAAGAGGAGGATGAGGGAACTGAGAAGTCTGGAAGAGGTGGAGAAAGTGAAGGATGAGGAGGAGGCGTTAAAAGGAAAATATAACAAGCAGTCACACCCAGCTGCCCAGGCACATCCTAATTAAAGTTGTTATAAAAAGCTCTCCGCTGGGAAAGCACATATACACTTCAGACACGTCATTTTGACTAATGTTCTCTCACTCCATCTCCCTCCTCTACCTCCATCTCCCTCATCTACCTCCAGCCTCTTTCTACCAGTCACACTTTACATCTCTAGTTGCTCTTCATGTTGCTCCTATCTGGCTCGAGGGACCAGGTGAAGTTGTTGTGAGCTGATTTCTAATAGACTATATAGTAATAGATCACAGTCCGTCTGTAGTGTTCAGTGTGTTGCTTTGCTGAAGCTTCTCGGAGGAAGTTAGCGGACACTGCAAGGAGACAGTACTAATGCAATTTTCTGCTGTTTTAGAATCAGTAGATTCAGCTCTTCAGTTAATCTGTTAGCAGCAGTGTGTGTGTGTGTGTCTCTTCTCTCTCTCCTTTCTCTCTTGTCATCTCTCTTGGGTAAACACTGATAAAATGAACGAGGGAGGGATAGAAAAGGATAACTCTCTCAGAGGGTATCTGAAAGGCTCAGACGACAGATCCCATAATTATGTGTTTCCCACAGGACTCAAAAACAAAACCCCCAACAAGCGCAACGACCCCACAGTACATCAAGATATTACACATCAAACCAACTCTAAACTCCCTAAGATTGATTGAGGGAGAGAGAGAGAGAGAGAGGGAGGAGAGGAGAGAGAGAGAGAGAGAGAGAGAGAGAGAGAGAGAGAGAGAGAGAGAGAGAGAGAGAGAGGGAGGGAGGGAGGGAGGGAGGGAGGGAGGGAGGGGGAGAGGGAGACAGACAGACAGACAGACAGACAGACAGACAGACAGACAGACAGACAGACAGACAGACAGACAGAAAGAGAGAATGAAATATATTTCCTTTATTATTTTCCCCTAACCCTACCATCCCTCTCCTAATTAGAGTAAACTAATGGACAACAACACTTAAGCTTCTACTTTCAGCTCATACATACTATATACATTTTATGGACACAATATATTTTATATTTTATAATAGTTATCTATTTTTAGTCCCATCCTTCAGCTCCACTCAACCCCTCCCATCTATCTCTAAACACCATCCAGTCCCATCCTTCAGCTCCACTCAACCCCTCCCATCTATCTCTGAACACCATCCAGTCCCACCCTTCAGCTCCACTCAACCCCTCCCATCTATCTCTGAACACCATCCAGTCCCACCCTTCAGCTCCACTCAACCCCTCCCATCTATCTCTGAACACCATCCAGTCCCACCCTTCAGCTCCACTCAACCCCTCCCATCTATCTCTGAACACCATCCAGTCCCATCCTTCAGCTCCACTCAACCCCTCCCATCTATCTCTGAACACCATCCAGTCCCACCCTTCAGCTCCACTCAACCCCTCCCATCTATCTCTGAACACCATCCAGTCCCATCCTTCAGCTCCACTCAACCCCTCCCATCTATCTCTGAACACCATCCAGTCCCATCCTTCAGCTCCACTCAACCCCTCCCATCTATCTCTGAACACCATCCAGTCCCATCCTTCAGCTCCACTCAACCCCTCCCATCTCTCTCTGAACACCATCCAGTCCCATCCTTCAGCTCCACTCAACCCCTCCCATCTCTCTCTGAACACCATCCAGTCCCATCCTTCAGCTCCACTCAACCCCTCCCATCTCTCTCTGAACACCATCCAGTATTTCTATTTGCCATATATTGTTCAACTGCGCTGTGATGTTTCACAAAAGTTCTGAACCTTTCTATTCTCATAGTTTCTATAGATTGTAAATGAAAAATAAAATGTTTTTTTTGCTAAGAGTATTATTATATTATTGATCAAATCAAGATGAACAGTGTTACAGACAGAAAGAGAGAGAGAGAAGAGAGGTATAACGAGTTCTTGCTATGCATTTCTCAGCCGGAGAAATCAGGCTCAAATGACTCTGTGGGTAAGTCCTAAGTGGTACCCTATTCCCCATAGAGCTCTGGTCTAAAGTAGTGCACTAGATAGTGAATAGGGTGCCATAGAGCTCTGGTCTAAAGTAGTGCACTAGATAGGGAATAGGGTGCCATAGAGCTCTGGTCTAAAGTAGTGCACTAGATAGGGAATAGGGTGCCATAGAGCTCTGGTCAAAAGTAGAGCACTAGATAAGGAACAGTGTACCATAGAGCTCTGGACTAAAGTAGAGCACTATGTAGGGAATAGGGTGCCATAGAGCTCTGGTCTAAAGTAGAGCACTAGATAAGGAACAGTGTACCATAGAGCTCTGGACTAAAGTAGAGCACTAGATAAGAAACAGTGTACCATAGAGCTCTGGACTAAAGTAGAGCACTAGATAAGGAACAGTGTACCATAGAGCTCTGGACTAAAGTAGAGAACTAGATAAGGAACAGTGGGCCATTTGAGATGCTGTCTACCTCAGAACATGTGTTGAGGGAAGACTGGAAGCGACTGTATCTGACGCGTCTCCACCAGGTGTTCTCACCATCTGGGTTTATAACACACACACACACGCACCTTGAGGCGCTCTAAGCCACGCACACACACACACACGCACACGCACACGCGCACGCGCACGCGCACATGCACACACACACACACACACACACACACACACACACACACACACACACACACACACACACACACACACACACACACACACACACACACACACACACACACACCTTGAGGCGCTTTAACCCCTCCACACACACACATTATTGATGGTTGAAATGCAACGTGATCATCAGGGTTTTTTGGGACCATGACGGGTACTGCAAGATGTGTGTGTGCATCTGTAAGTCTGAGTGTGTATATTAACACAGGTAGCTAAAATGTTTTCTATCCCCCCCCCCCCTCCCCCCCCCCCTACTGTGGCTGCTGGGGCACAATGTGACTGTGACTGACTGTGACTGACTGTGACTGACTGTGACTGTGACTGTGACTGACTGTGACTGACTGTGACTGTGACTGACTGTGACTGTGACTGACTGTGACTGACTATGACTATGACTGTCTATGACTGTGACTGACTGTGACTGTGACTGACTGTGGCTGTGACTGTGACTGACTGTGACTGACTGTGACTGTGACTCTGACTGTGCGACTGTGATTGACTGTGACTGTGACTGACTGTGACTGACTATGACTGACTATGACTGTGACTGATTGTGACTGTGACTGACTGACTGTGACTGTCTATGACTGTGACTGACTGTGACTGTGACTGACTGTGACTGACTGTGACTGTGACTGACTGTGACTGACTGTGACTGACTGTGACTGTGACTGACTGACTGTGACTGTCTATGACTGTGACTGACTGTGACTGTGACTGTGACTATGACTGACTGTGACTGACTGTGACTGTGACTGTGACTCTGACTGTGACTGACTGTGACTGTGACTGACTGTGACTGTGACTGTGACTGACTGTGACTGACTGTGACTGTGACTGACTGTGACTGACTGTGACTGTGACTGTGACTGACTGTGACTGACTGTGACTGTGTCTGACTGTGACTGACTTTGACTGTGACTGACTGTGACTGACTGTGACTGTGACTGTGACTGACTGTGACTGTGACTGTGCCTGTGACTGACTGTGACTGTGACTGTGACTGACTGTGACTGTGACTGTGACTGTGACTGTGACTGACTGTGACTGTGACTGACTGTGACTGTGACTGTGCCTGTGACTGTGACTGTGACTGTGACTGATTTATTTTTTGTACTTTTTACTCTTTCTTCTCCCCAATTTCGTGATCTCCAAATTGGTAGATAGTCTTGTCCCATCACTGCAACTCCCCTACGGACTCGGGAGAGGCGAAGGTCGAGAGCCACGCGTTCTCTAAAACATGACCCTGCCAAGCCGCACTGCTTCTTGACACATTGATTGCTTAACCTGGTAGCCAGCCGCAACCAATGTGTCGGTGGAAACACAACTGGAGAACGAAGTCAGCGTGCATGTGCCCGGCCAGCTGACATGATCAAGGACATCCTGGCCGGCCAAACCCTCCCCTAACCTGGACGACACTGGGCCAATAGAGAGGAGGGGTAGATGTGGGGTATAGAGAGAAAGAGGGGAGGGGTAGATGTGGGGTATAGAGAGAAAGAGGGGAGGGGTAGATGTTTTTATTTTACCTTTATTTAACCAGGCAAGTCAGTTAAGAACAAATTCTTATTTTCAATGACGGCCTGGGAACAGTGGGTTAACTGCCTGTTCAGGGGCAGAACGACAGATTTGTACCCTGTCAGCTCGGGGTTTGAACACTCGCAACCGTCCGGTTACTAGTCCAACGCTCTAACCACTAGGCTACCCTGCCGCCCCGGATGTGGGGTATATACAGAAAGAGAGGAGGGGTAGATGTGGGTATAGAGAGAAAGAGAGGAGGGTAGATGTGGGGTATAGAGAGAAAGAGAGGAGGGGTAGATGTGGGGTATAGACAGAAAGAGAGGAGGGTTAGAAGTGGGGTATAGACAGAAAGAGAGGAGGGGTAGATGTGGGTATAGAGAGAAAGAGAGGAGGGGTAGATGTGGGGTATAGACAGAAAGAGAGGAGGGGTAGATGTGGGTATAGAGAGAAAGAGAGGAGGGGTAGATGTGGGGTATAGACAGAAAGAGAGGAGGGGTATAGGTGGGGTATAGAGAGAAAGAGAAAAGAGCCTTGATTGGGAAGTAGTGCCCCTGAAGAGTAGGATGTGGGAATCATTCACAGAGGGAGAGAAAGAGAGTGAGGAGGACAGAGAGGGGAGGAGGAGGAGAGAGAGGGGAGGAGGACAGAGAGGGGAGGAGGAGAGAAAGAGAGGGGAGGAGGACAGAGAGGGGAGGAGGAGGAGAGAGAGGGGAGGAGGACAGAGAGGGGAGGAGGAGAGAAAGAGAGGGGAGGAGGACAGAGAGGGGAGGAGGAGAGAAAGAGAGGGGAGGAGGACAGAGAGGGGAGGAGGAGGAGAGAGAGAGGGGAGGAGGACAGAGAGGGGAGGAGGAGAGAAAGAGAGGGGAGGAGGACAGAGAGGGGAGGAGGAGGAGAGAGAGGGGAGGAGGACAGAGAGGGGAGGAGGAGGAGAGAGAGGGGAGGAGGACAGAGAGGGGAGGAGGAGGAGAGAGAGGGGAGGAGGACAGAGAGGGGAGGAGGAGGAGAGAGAGGGGAGGAGGACAGAGAGGGGAGGAGGAGGAGAGAGAGGGGAGGAGGACAGAGAGGGGAGGAGGAGGAGAGAGAGGGGAGGAGGACAGAGAGGGGAGGAGGAGAGAAAGAGAGGGGAGGAGGACAGAGGGGAGGAGGAGAGAAAGAGAGGGGAGGAGGACAGAGAGGGGATGAGGAGGAGAGAAAGAGAGGGGAGGAGGAGGAGAGAAAGAGAGTGAGGAGGAGGAGAAGAGAAAGAGAGGGGAGGAGGAGGAGAGAAAGAGAGTGAGGAGGACAGAGAGGGGAGGAGGAGGAGAGAAAGAGAGTGAGGAGGAGGAGGAGAGAAAGAGAGGGGAGGAGGAGGAGAGAAAGAGAGTGAGGAGGAGGAGGAGGAGAGAAAGGGGAGGAGGAGGAGAGAGAGGGGAGGAGGAAGAGAGAAAGAGAGTGAGGAGGAGGAGGAGAGAGAGGGGAGGAGGAGGAGAGAAAGGGCAGTAGGTAGTATATTGATTGGATGGACAGTGAGAAAGAAAAAAGCTATTTTGAGAAATTGATTTCTGAGATGAGTCCTGCAGTGAGACTCGCCATGGTCCCACACTTAATGTTAGAATAAGTATGCATGCCACGCACACGCACAAACACGCACACACACAAACAACTCCGTTTGTGAGCAAAGGATACTGGAAAATAGTCACAGATTTAGTCAGATATTTAGAAATGAGTCAGAGATGTATGTACAGCCATCAGACAGTGTGATTGGATGATGAATGTACTCTGTTTTCAGAAGAGAATCATGTACAGTCAGCATACATTTGAAGGCTGCGTTTTGACGGAGTGATTGCATAATGTGTTTTGATAGCCAGCTAGGAGGAGAATACAAAAATATTGTTATATATTGTGCATTCAGAAAGAATTCAAACCCTTTCACTTTTTCCACATTTTGTTATATTACAGCCTTAATCTAAAATGGATTAAATATTTTTTTCCCCTCTTCAATCTACACCCATAATGACAAAGGAAAACAGGTTTTTAGAAATGTTTGCAAATGCATTACAAATAAAAAAACTGAAATATCACATTCACATAAGTATTCAGACCCTTCACTCAGTACTTTGTTGAAGCACCTTTGACAGCCATAACAACCTCGGGTCTTCTTGGGTATGAAGCTACAAGCTTGGAACACCTGTATTTGGGGAGTTTCTCCCATTCTTTTTTGCAGATCCTCTAAAACTCTGCCAGGTTGGATGGGGAATGTCACTGCACAGCTACAGTGGGGCAAAAAAAAGTATTTAGTCAGCCACCAATTGTGCAAGTTCTCCCACTTAAAAAGATGAGAGAGGCCTGCAAATTTCATCATATGTACACTTCAGCTACGACAGACAAAATGGGAAGAAACAAATCCAGAAAATCACATTGTAGGATTTTAATGAATTTATTTGCAAATTATGGTGGAAAATAATGCTGTTGTAATGCTGGCCAGTGTTGTTCCTGTTGTAATGCTGGCCAGTGTTGTTCCTGTTGTAATGCTGGCCAGTTTTGTTCCTGTTGTAATGCTGGCCAGTGTTGTTCCTGTTGTAATGCTGGCCAGTTTTGTTCCTGTTGTAATGCTGGCCAGTGTTGTTCCTGTTGTAATGCTGGCCAGTTTTGTTCCTGTTGTAATGCTGGCCAGTTTTGTTCCTGTTGTAATGCTGGCCAGTTTTGTTCCTGTTGTAATGCTGGCCAGTTTTGTTCCTGTTGTAATGCTGGCCAGTTTTGTTCCTGTTGTAATGCTGGCCAGTTTTGTTCCTGTTGTAATGCTGGCCAGTTTTGTTCCTGTTGTAATGCTGGCCAGTTTTGTTCCTGTTGTAATGCTGGCCAGTGTTGTTCCTGTTGTAATGCTGGCCAGTTTTGTTCCTGTTGTAATGCTGGCCAGTTTTGTTCCTGTTGTAATGCTGGCCAGTTTTGTTCCTGTTGTAATGCTGGCCAGTGTTGTTCCTGTTGTAATGCTGGCCAGTTTTGTTCCTGTTGTAATGCTGGCCAGTGTTGTTCCTGTTTTAATGCTGGCCAGTTTTGTTCCTGTTGTAATGCTGGCCAGTGTTGTTCCTGTTGTAATGCTGGCCAGTTTTGTTCCTTGTTTATTGTGGGTCCTATTACTGGCTGGTTTTTAGTCTGTGGTTGGGTTCTGGCTTGCTGCCTGGAACTGTGGTGATCCTACTAAATGTGTGATTCAATCTAACTAACTATCACACTGTGTGGATTGATTGACTTTTAGCTGATTCCTCGCCAACCTATTTTTATCTGCATGGGCTTTTTCTAAAATGGCCCCTTCCTACCACCTTCCTCCATACGGGGAAACAGACTTCATCCAGATTGGTGGCCCCGCCTTCCAAGTCTATGATGATCTATTCCATGTAGGAGCTCCACCTATTTTGTACAGTTCCGGAATAATATTGTCTAAGCTGGACGTCCAGAGTAAGACATTACAGTGTATCCTGGATAGGTCCCACTCCAAGACATTACAGTGTATCCTGGATAGGTCCCACTCCAAGACATTACAGTGTATCCTGGATAGGTCCCACTCCAAGACATTACAGTGTATCCTGGATAGGTCCCACTCCAAGACATTACAGTGTATCCTGGATAGGTCCCACTCCAAGACATTACAGTGTATCCTGGATAGGTCCCACTCCAAGACATTACAGTGTATCCTGGATAGGTCCCACTCCAAGACATTACAGTGTATCCTGGATAGGTCCCACTCTAAGATATTGTTAGAGTGTACCCTGGATAGGTCCCACTCTAAGACATTGTTAGAGTCTATCCTGGATATGTCCCACTCTAAGACATTGTTAGAGTCTATCCTGGATAGGTCCCACTCTAAGACATTGTTAGAGTCTATCCTGGATAGGTCCCACTCTAAGACATTACAGTGTATCCTGGATATGACCCACTCTAAGCCATTGTTAGAGTCTATCCTGGATAGGTCCCACTCTAAGACATTGTTAGAGTCTATCCTGGATAGGTCCCACTCTAAGACATTGTTAGAGTCTATCCTGGATAGGTCCCACTCTAAGACATTGTTAGAGTCTATCCTGGATAGGTCCCACTCTAAGACATTGTTAGAGTCTATCCTGGATAGGTCCTACTCTAAGACATTGTTAGAGTCTATCCTGGATAGGTCCCACTCTAAGACATTACAGTGTATCCTGGATATGACCCACTCTAAGCCATTGTTAGAGTCTATCCTGGATAGGTCCCACTCTAAGACATTACAGTGTATCCTGGATATGACCCACTCTAAGCCATTGTTAGAGTCTATCCTGGATAGGTCCCACTCTAAGACATTGTTAGAGTCTTTCCTGGATATGACCCACTCTAAGACATTACAGTGTAACCTGGTTAGGTCCCACTCTAAGACATTGTTAGAGTCTATCCTGGATAGGTCCCACTCTAAGATATTGTTAGAGACTATCCTGAATAGGTCCCACTCTAAGACATTGTTAGAGTCTATCCTGGATAGGCCCCACTCTAAGACATTGTTAGAGTATATCCTGGATAGGTCCCACTCTAAGATATTGTTAGAGTGTATCCTGGATAGGCCCCACTCTAAGATATTACAGTGTATCCTGGATATGACCCACTCTAAGAAATTACAGTATATTCTGGATAGGTTCCACTCTACGACATTGTTAGAGTCTATCCTGGATAGGCCCCACTCTAAGATATTACAGTGTATCCTGGATATGAACCACTCTAAGAAATTACAGTATATTCTGGATAGGTCCCACTCTAAGATATTGTTAGAGTGTATCCTGGATAGGCCCCACTCTAAGATATTACAGTGTATCCTGGATATGACCCACTCTAAGAAATTACAGTATATTCTGGATAGGTTCCACTCTACGACATTGTTAGAGTCTATCCTGGATAGGCCCCACTCTAAGATATTACAGTGTATCCTGGATATGAACAAGACATTGTTAGAGTCTATCCTGGATAGGTCCCACTCTAAGACATTGTTAGAGTCTATCCTGGATAGGTCCCACTCTAAGACATTGTTAGAGTCTATCCTGGATAGGTCCCACTCTAAGACTTTTTACTTTTCTACTCCTCAGCCTGGTTGTATTGCCACTGCCTCACCATCGTGTCGCCTCTCTCCGACTGACTGGCCAGGGCTGCCCTGCAGAAAACCCTCCCTGGTGAAGTCACCTTTCCCCTCCCATCTCACCCGCCCTTCCCATTGAGTTCATCAACACTCTGAAAGGCTCTGAAAAGCAGCCGATTATCTCTGGTCCCGTGCTGTTGCTGGGTCGTAGATGCCAACGTCTATTGAACTGATCAACACCCTGAATACTTTTGCAAGGCACTGTATATACCACCCTGTATCCCACAGCTGGCTTGCTTCTGAAGCCAAGCACGGTTGATCCTGGTTAGTTACTGGATGGGAGACCAGATGCTGCTGGAATTGGTGTTGGAGGGACAGTAGGATGCACCCTTTCCACAGGTCTAAAAAAAATATCCCTATGCCCCAGGGCAGTGATTGGGGACATTGCCCTGTGTAGGGTGTTGTCTTTCAGATGGGATGTTAAATGGGTGTCCGGACTCATCCCATGGCACTTATTGTAGGAGTGTTAACTGGTGTCCTGGCTGAATTCCCAATCTGGCTGTCACTCTGCCCAACTTTTTAGAGTGCCAGACGCGCGTGGCAAATTGGGGATTCAACTCGCAAGGCGTAGCATGCGCCAAATTGGGGTTTTCTTCCCCCGCGCGCTGTTTGTGAGTCTGATCTCAATCATAGAACTGTACCAAAATCAAGTCTATAAAAGGTTGGAATATTTTCTTTCTTGACAGCATTTCATTTATACACATGATAAAAGTCACTATCAAGATGCAATGAGAAAGAACACACAGGGTAGCCTAGTGGTTAGAGTTGGACAAGTAAGCGGAAGGTTACAAGTTCAAACCCCGAGCTGACACGGTACAAATCTGTCGTTCTGTCCCTGAACAGGCAGTAAACCCGCTGTTCCTAGACTGTCATTGAAAATAAGAATTTGTTCTTAACTGACTTGTAGTTAAATAAAGTTTTTTTAAAAACAAAGGGCTTTTATTCTTGGAGTTGTTTTCATTTATTTATTTGTCAAAGAAATAATAACAAGTTATTTGTTTAGGTACAACATGTACAAATGTCTTATCCACAAAATATATATAAAAAAATATTTAAAAAACTATGATATGATAAGAAGAACAAATGTTTGAAGCAGAGCGTCAGTATCAAGTAAACATGTTCTCCATAATAAAAAGGAAAAAGCTATGATAGGAACCAGTGGGTGAGAACAAGTATATATATATATATATATATATATATATATGCCATTTAGCAACAAGTCTTCTGGAGACCTTCACATGTTTAGGAAATCATTTCCTCGACAGATTTGCCGTGGTAGCGAGCAGATTTAGCCTCACGCAGCAGGGCATCAGGGTAAACTTCTCTGTGGCAAACAGTTCCTCTGGCAATCATTGAAACCTTCTTGGTAAAGAGGGTACTCAGCATGTCTGTACTGGGTTTTGTTCTTGGAAACGAGATTGAACATTTGTTCTCAGTCTGCATTGCAGTGGAATATGACCATATCCCCATATCACAGCCGAAAGGTGGGATTTGACCAGGCTTGCACTCCCTTTTCATTGTGCCTGATTTCTCTCCAGGCCTGTTCCGTCCACATGTTGACCAGGTTTTGCTCAAAGGTTGTTGCCTGATAGAGTCTAAACTCATCTTCCACCAGATCAACAGAGGCTCCCTCAGGAATCATGCAGGGAAAGTGTGCTATGAAAAAGTGGAGGGATGAGAACCTGTCAGTCTGCCTGTTGGTGATGTCTGCGACCACTGCATGCTGGAGGAGCACATCTTCAACTGGACATTTCAGCAACATGTAGTCTACTGCAGTAGATAAACACGTTTCTGACATCTGCATAGAAGGTCTTCAGATCCAGCTTGCCTTGGCCCCCCAAGTTTAGTCTCTATAGTAGAGGAACGCTTTTTGTGACGTAGATCATAATTACAGTTACAGTCTACCAGGTTGCGGGATCCTCGTCACGTTACGTGGAAAATACAACTCATGGGACGCAGTATATCACACTCTCACAAATGCAACCAGTTATTTTTCGGTTTGCATTTCATTTCTTTCACGAGCAAAGGCGAGGGATCTGCTGGCATTTTAGAGCCCCGGAATGTCCATCGTATGTTTGCTAACGTTTTTAAATTTTTAATTTAACCTTTATTTATCTAGGCAACCCCAAACGTTAGCTTGAAACAATTAGTGTTTACCTTTCCACAACACACGGAGTCGAAAAGAGATTTCTCCATGTGTTTACGTACAGCTGACAGTTGGCAAACTCAGCATCACAACAAACAGGAGGAGGGGCAGACACCGGGTAGCTACGTCCAATAATGATGTATTAATCTCCATGTCCGTGGACACAAACTCAGTACACGTCTGTGTGTTGCAGCTCGAAGATTTGGAATGCTATATTTACTCAGTGGATTTATTTTTTATTACAATGTAAAACAAAACAAAAAAAACAGGCCCTATTAATTTCTGCGTACTTTTAACTCGGATCTTGTACCTGCGTACATTGACCGATAATTGCGTAGTTGGTGAGCAAAATGCATGCATCATCCCCAGTTTACATTTGGCACCTTCATCCACCTCCTCTCCCCTGCAACTATTCCCCAGGTCATTGCTGTAAATGAGAATGTGTTCTCAGTCAATTTACCGGGTTAAATAAATAAACATACACATTCATCATGATACACAATTATTTTTGAGAATAGATGTGGCTGTCACTGCCACTTTGTTAGCACAACTTTAATAGACTATTTCGACACATTCTGGAAACGAAAGATGCTCCACAGAGCCTGGACCCTCTCTTCATATTTCAAAGCTGCGTTAATGATATTGACTCGGAGGCAGACTCGCTCAGGTAATAATACCTCCCATCCTTTGTAAGCGTTATCGTCGTACTGTTGTCTGCCAGGCTTATTTGGTATTTTATTAGGATCCCCATTAGCTGTTGTGAAAGCAGCAGCTACTCTTCTTGGGGTCCACACAAAACATGATACATGACATAATACAAAACATTAATAGACAAGAGCAGCTCAAGGACAGAATTACATAGATTTAAAAACGGCACACGTAGCCTACATATCAATACATACACACAACCTATCTAGGTCAAGTAGGGGAGAGGCGTTGTGCTGCGGTTCATTTGAGCAATATGAGATGGAAGGGAGTTCCGTGCAGTAATGGCTCTATGTAATACTGTACGCTTTCTTTAAAATGTTCTGGATTTGGGGGTGTCGTCAGTTGTAATCTTGTATCCATTCGTTTTAACTCCACTCTTAGATCTGCTATTGTTAGCTAAAAAGAGGATTCCGCCAGTACTTTTAGTTCAAGTGTGAATTCCATTAACTTGAATACCCCCTCGGTTTGATAACATCGTAAAGGACTTGGGTTGATGCATTTGAACATTTGGAGATTACTTCCTAAACTGGATTACATCCAAATCTGGGTTATGCAGAGGAATCCGGACATTCTAGTTTTGACTGAAACGTGGGTCTCTGGGGAAATTCTGGACTCTGATATTGGTATTAAGGGTTGTAATGTGTTCAGCGCCGACAGACAGGGTAAATGTAGTGGAGTGGCCATTAAAAAAATAAATACAAAAATGTCCCTGTCTCTTTACCGAAATCCATTGTCCTTTGTCCCTTGTAAATATATATATATTTTTTCTTTCTCCTATCTTTAAGCCTTTGTCTAGGGGAAAATATATTCATAACTGTAATAGGGGCCTGCCCTCGAGGAGTTAACTCATCTATTGTCTTCTTTTACTAAATCAGAAGTTATTATCCTAGGTGACCTAAATTATGATTGGGAAATGCAGGCTTCAGACAATCTAAAAGACATGTGCAATGATCTAAACCTAACCCGGCTGGTGACAAAGCCTTCACGGCGAAAGCCTAAAGATCCTTCAAAGTCAACTCTGATTGATCTCATTTGATCAAATACACCAGAGAAATATGTTTCTACTGGTGTGTTCGCCCAAGACACTAGTGACCATTGCCCAGTTGTTTCTGTTTAGAGATGTGAGAATAAAAAGTGAAGCCTCGTGACATCACAAAGAGGCTTCCAAAGATGAACGTCACTGAACAGGGTTTTTTACATGATGTTTATTTTAGTGACCTTGATTGTATTTCATCTAATCCCTGAACCGGATTTAGCTTGGAGCCTTTCTGCAGATGTCTTCAATACTGTTGTAGATAATCATGCTCCCTTAAAAAAAACAATAAAAAAAACAGGGTTAAAGGTCAGTCGAATGCCTGGTACACTCCGGAATTATCAGAGGTCATTCACAAAAGATTTTGTTGCTTGGGTCAAGGCCAGGAACACAGGCTTAGGCCTGGACTGGCAAGTTTTTAAGCAACTGAGGAGTCATTGTACAAGACAAATCAGAAAGGATAAATCGGATTATTATGTAACCTCTCTTTCGGATTGTAATGGGAACCCGGCTGAATTATGGAAGATTGTCAAATCCCTGAAGGGTTCAACTTCCTCCTCTGCAACAACAAATTAATTCAGACACTGGCCTTATTATTTAAAAACAAATCCGTAATTTGATGCATTTAATCACCATTTTATTTCAGCTTGCTCTCTCTTTGAAATAACTTCTAAGTCTATTCACAATGATATTGGGCTGGATGATGATAGAGGAAACTTGCTGAATGATCAGAGAATTTATAGTCAAAGATTTTCTTTTAGGCTATTTACAGAGAAATAAGGCCTGGATGCTTTGCTAGCAATAGACAACAATAGATCCACAGGAGCCGACCAATTGGATCACGGGCTGCTTAAGTGTGCGGCATCCATCATTGTTGGCTCATTAACCTCCATTTTGTTTTATTTAACGTTGTTATCAGGAAATATTCCTAAAGTATAGAAATCATCTCTTGTGCTGCCGCTCCATAAGGACGGGGGTAGTAGATATCTTCATCATTATCATCAAGGCTTCCTTGTAGGGTAGTAGATATCTTCATCATTATCATCAAGGCTTCCTTGTAGGGTAGTAGATATCTTCATCATTATCATCAAGGCTTCCTTGTAGGGTAGTAGATATCTTCATCATTATCATCAAGGCTTCCTAGTAGGGTAGTAGATATCTTCAACATTATCATCAAAGCTTCCCTGTAGGGTAGTAGATATTTTCATCATTATCATCAAGGCTTCCTTGTAGGGTAGTAGATATCTTCAACATTATCATCAAAGCTTCCCTGTAGGGTAGTAGATATTTTCATCATTATCATCAAGGCTTCCTTGTAGGTTAGTAGATATCTTCATCATCATCATCATCATCAAGGCTTCCTTGTAGGGTAGTAGATATCTTCATCATTATCATCAAGGCTTCCCTGTAGGGTAGTAGATACCAAATCAAATTAAATCAAATCAAATCAAATCAAATTGTATTTGTCACATACACATGGTTAGCAGATGTTAAATGCGAGTGTAGCGAAATGCTTGTGCTTCTAGTTCCGACAATGCAGTGATAACCAACAAGTAATCTAACTAACAATTCCAAAACTACTGTCTTATACACAGTGTAAGGGGATAAGGAATATGTACATAAGGATATATGATTGAGTGATGGTACAGAGCAGCATACATTAGATGGTATCGAGTACAGTATATACATATGAGATGAGTGTGTAGACAAAGTAAACAAAGTGGCATAGTTAAAGTGGCTAGTGATACATGTGTTACATAAGGATGCAGTCAATGATGTAGAGTACAGTATATACATATGCATATGAGATGAATAATGTAGGGTAAGTAACATTATATAAGGTAGCATTGTTTAAAGTGGCTAGTGATATATTTACATAATTCCCATCAATTCCCATTATTAAAATGGCTGGAGTTGGGTCAGTGTCAATGACAGTGTGTTGGCAGCAGCCACTCACTGTTAGTGGTGGCTGTTTAACAGTCTGATGGCCTTGAGATAGAAGCTGTTTTTCAGTCTCTCGGTCCCAGCTTTGATGCACCTGTACTGACCTCGCCTTCTGGATGATAGCGGGGTGAACAGGCAGTGGTTCGGGTGGTTGATGTCCTTGATGATCTTTATGGCCTTCCTGTAACAACGGGTGGTGTAGGTGTCCTGGAGGGCAGGTAGTTTGCCCCGGTGATGCGTTGTGCAGTCCTCACTACCCTCTGGAGAGCCTTACGGTTGAGGGCGGAGCAGTTGCCGTACCAGGCGGTGATACAGCCCGCCAGGATGCTCTCGATTGTGCATCTGTAGAAGTTTGTGAGTGCTTTTGGTGACAAGCCGAATTTCTTCAGCCTCCTGAGGTTGAATAGGCGCTGCTGCGCCTTCTTCACGACGCTGTCAGTGTGAGTGGACCAATTCAGTTTGTCTGTGATGTGTATGCCGAGGAACTTAAAACTAGCTACCCTCTCCACTACTGTTCCATCGATGTGGATAGGGGGGTGTTCCCTCTGCTGTTTCCTGAAGTCCACAATCATCTCCTTAGTTTTCCCTGTAGGGTAGTAGATATCTTCATCATTATCACCCCATTTCAAGGCTTCCTTGTCTAGATATGATTCTAGAATCTTTGTTAAATGTTCAACTTTGCTCTTTTTTAAAATCTGAGAAATGCATTTTAAATGTTAACCTCACAGGGTTTAGACCTGGGCATAGCACTGTTACAGCAACCACTTTAGTTGTTAATGGTCTTGTCAATGCTAAAATTAAATGTGCTTATTTTGTTTGTTTGACCCGGTCCAAAACGTTTTTAATACTCTTGTTCATGCTTAAAAATAAAAAAAAATAAAAAGGTTTTGTCCTTGATATGCCTGAGCTCTAACGCCTGTTCGTGGTTTCATGATTATCGTAGTGACAGAATTCAAGTGATCGTGATTGATGGGGTTAATAAGTCATAATTTCTCGACGTACAGTACCACGGGGGTTGATTTTGGTACCTGTTCTCTTCAATATTCATATAAACACCGTTGGTAAAAAATGGTAAACTTCATCTATATGCGTATGATACTATTATGTATGCTATTGCCCCGACTGTTGGTCTAGCTGTGTCAAAATTACAGTCATGTTTGACAGCTGTGCAGGAATCCCTTGCTTATTTAAAACTTGCGCTTAATCTGGGCAAAAGGAAATACATGTTGTTTTCAAACCCTCGTAAGAATGTTCCGGATTAACTACTGTATATGTACATAGTTTAGGTATAATGTGTACAGTGCATTCGGAAAGTATTTAATATGCATTAAATAGTTTTTTCCCCCTCATCAATCCATAAACAATGCCCCATTATGACAAAGCAAAAACAGGTTCTTAGAAATGTTTGCAAACCCCCCTAAGCAATATCATATGTACATAAGTATTCAGACCCTTTACTCAGTACTTTGTTGAAGCACCTTTGGCAGCGATTACAGCCTTGAGTCTTCCTGGGTTTGACGCTACAAGCTTGGAACACCTGTATTTGGAGAATTTCTCCTATTCTTCTCTGCAGATCCTCTCAAGTCCTGTCAGGTTGGATGGGGAGTGTCGCTGCACAGCTATTTTCAGGTCTCTGCAGAGATGTTCGATCGGTTTCCAAGTTCGGACTCTGGCTGGGCCACTCAAGGACTTTCAGAGACTTGTCCCGAAGCCACTCCTGCGTTATCTTGGCTGTGTGCTCAGGGTTGTTGTCCTGTTGAAAGGTGAACCTTCGCCCCAGTCTGAGGTCCTGAGTGCACTGGAGCAGGTTTTCTCCACGGACCTCTCTGTACTTTGCTCTGTTCATTTTTTCCTCTATCCTGACTAGTCTTTCAGTCCCTGCCGCTGACAACAATCCCCACAGCATGATGCTGCTACCACAAACTTCCCCGTAGGGATGGTGCCAGGTTTCTGCCAGATGCAACGCTTGGCATTCAGGTCAAGGAGTTCAATCTTGGTTTCATCAGACCAGAGAATCTTGTTTCTCATGGTCTGAAAATAGATTAGGTGCCTTTTGAAAAAACTCCAAGTGGGCTGTCCTGTGCCTTTTACTGAGGAGTGGCTTCTGTCTGGCCACTCTACCATAAAGGCCTGATTGGTGGAGTGCTGCAGAGATGGTTGTCCTTCTGGAAGGTTCTCCCTTCTCCACAGAGAAACTCTGGAGCTCTGTCAGAGTGACCATCTGGTTCTTGTTCACCTACCTGACCAAGGCCCTTCTCCCCCGATTGGTCAGTTTGTCCGGGCGGCCAGCTCTAGGAAGTCTTGGTGATTCCAAACTGCTTCCATTTAAAAATGATGGAGGCCACTGTGTTCTTGGGGACCTTCAATGTTGCATACATTTTTGGTACCCTTCCCCAGATCTGTACCTTTACACAATCCTGTCTCGGCGCTCTAAGGACCATTCCTTTGACCTCATGTCTTGGTTTTTGCTCTGACATGCACCGTCAACTGTGGGACCTTATACAGACAGGTGTGTGCCTTTCCAAATCATGTCCAATCAATTGAATTTACCACAGGTGGACTCCAATCAAGTTGTCTCAAAGATCAATGGAAACCTCAGCTTAATTTAGAGTCTCATAGCAAAGGGTCTGAATACTTATGCAAATAAGGTATTTCTGTTTTTATATTTTTACTACATTTTCAAAAATGTCTAATGACCTATTTTTGCATTGTCATTATGGAGTATTGCTCGTAGATTGATGAGGATTTTTATTTATTTAATCCATTTTAGAATAAGCCTGTAACATAACAACATGTGGAAAGAGGTCTGAATACTTTCAGAATGCACTGTATGTTCATGTTGTATATATATACAGGGCACATGTCTTCCCTGTTAAAATAAAGGTTACATTTAAAAAATAAAGTTGAGGAGACAATTTGACTTTGCTTGGAAAGTGATCTTGTACAATATGTGACTTTGTCACAATCAATTGATCTATTCAGAGAATATGTATAATACAATTGATCTATTCAGAGAATATGTATAATACAATTGAGGGTTCATATAAATTCTGAAACATATTTAGTAGCAGAATAACATTTGGGAAAATAGGTTCTAGTGATCCGGCTGGTATTTTCACAGTGATCCAGCCTGTACTATCACAGTGATCCAGCCTGTATTATCACAGTGATAATAATATAATAATAATATATGCCATTTAGCAGACGCTTTTATCCAAAGCGACTTACAGTCATGTGTGCATACATTCTACGTATGGGTGGTCCCGGGAATCGAACCCACTACCCTGGCGTTACAAGCACCATGCTCTACCAACTGAGCTACAGAAGGACCCCAGCCTGTACTATCACAGTGATCCAGCCTGTATTATCACAGTGATCCAGCCTGTATTATCACAGTGATCCAGCCTGTATCATCACAGTGATCCAGCCTGTACTATCACAGTGATCCAGCCTGTACTATCACAGTGATCCAGCCTGTACTATCACAGTGATCCAGCCTGTATCATCACAGTGATCCAGCCTGTATTATCACAGTGATCCAGCCTGTACTATCACAGTGATCCAGCCTGTATTTTCACAGTGATCCAGCCTGTATTATCACAGTGATCCAGCCTGTACTATCACAGTGATCCAGCCTGTATTATCACAGTGATCCAGCCTGTATTATCACAGTGATCCAGCCTGTATTATCACAGTGATCCAGCCTGTACTATCACAGTGATCCAGCCTGTATTATCACAGTGATCCAGCCTGTATTATCACAGTGATCCAGCCTGTATTATCACAGTGATCCAGCCTGTATTATCACAGTGATCCAGCCTGTACTATCACAGTGATCCAGCCTGTATTATCACAGTGATCCAGCCTGTACTATCACAGTGATCCAGCCTGTATTATCACAGTGATCCAGCCTGTATTATCACAGTGATCCAGCCTGTATTATCACAGTGATCCAGCCTGTATTATCACAGTGATCCAGCCTGTATTATCACAGTGATCCAGCCTGTATTATCACAGTGATCCAGCCTGTATTTTCACAGTGATCCAGCCTGTATTTTCACAGTGATCCAGCCTGTATTTTCACAGTGATCCAGCCTGTATTATCACAGTGATCCAGCCTGTACTATCACAGCGATCCGGCTGGTATTTTCACAGTGATCCAGCCTGTATTATCACAATGATCCGGCTGGTATTTTCACAGTGATCCAGCCTGTATTATCACAATGATCCGGCTGGTATTTTCACAGCGATCCGGGCTGGTATTTTCACAGTGATCCAGCTGGTATTTTCACAGTGATCTAGCCTGTACTATCACAGTGATCTAGCCTGTACTATCACAGTGATCCAGCTGGTATTTTCACAGTGATCCAGCCTGTATTTTCACAGTGATCCAGCTGGTACTATCACAGTGATCTAGCCTGTATTTATACAGTGATCCAGCCTGTATTTTCACAGTGATCTAGCCTGTATTTATACAGTGATCCAGCTGATATTTCCACAGTGATCTAGCCTGTATTATCACAGTGATCCAGCCTGTATTATCACAGTGATCCAGCTGGGATTTTCACAGTGATCCAGCTGATATTTTCACAGTGATCCAGCTGATACTTTCACAGTGATCCAGCTGATATTTTCACAGTGATCCAGCTGGTATTTTCACAGTGATCTAGCTGGTATTTTTACAGTGATCCAGCCTGTATTATCACAGTGATCCAGCCTGTACTATCACAGTGATCTAGCCTGTATTATCACAATGATCCAGCTGGGATTTTCACAGTGATCCAGCTGATATTTTCACAGTGATCCAGCTGATACTTTCACAGTGATCCAGCTGATATTTTCACAGTGATCCAGCTGGTATTTTCACAGTGATCTAGCTGGTATTTTCACAGTGATCCAGCTGGTATTTTCACAGTGATCCAGCTGGTATTTTCACAGTGATCCCGCAGGTTTTTATCTATGACATAGAATTATTCTCTCCCAAACCTCATCACTCTCACTCACTCTACCATTATCACTCTACCATTATATCTGAGAAACACAGCTGTCATTTTTACCATCTCCCCCCAGAGGTATTTACCATCTCCCCCCCAGAGGTATTTACCATCTCCCCCAGAGGTATTTACCATCTCCCCCCAGAGGTATTTACCATCTCCCCCAGAGGTATTTACCATCTCCCCCCAGAGGTATTTACCATCTCCCTCCCCCCCAGAGGTATTTACCATCTCCCTCCCCCCCAGAGGTATTTACCATCTCCCCCAGAGGTATTTACCATCTCCCTCCCCCAGATGTATTTACCATCTCCCCCCCCAGAGGTATTTACCATCTCCCCCCAGAGGTATTTACCATCTCCCCCCAGAGGTATTTACCATCTCCCTCCCCCCCAGAGGTATTTACCATCTCCCCCAGAGGTATTTACCATCTCCCCCAGAGGTATTTACCATCTCCCCAGAGGTATTTACCATCTCCCCCAGAGGTATTTGCCATCTCCCCCAGAGGTATTTACCATCTCCCCCAGAGGTATTTACCATCTCCCTCCCCCAGAGGTATTTACCATCTCCCTCCCCCAGAGGTATTTACCATCTCCCTCCAGGGGTATTTATCATCTCCCTCCAGAGGTATTTACCATCTCCCTCCCCCAGAGGTATTTACCATCTCCCTCCAGGGGTATTTATCATCTCCCTCCAGAGGTATTTACCATCTCCCCACAGAGGTATTTACCATCTCCCCCCAGAGGTATTTACCATCTCCCCCCAGAGGTATTTACCATCTCCCCCCAGAGGTATTTACCATCTCCCCCCAGATGTATTTACCATCTCCCCCCAGAGGTATTTACCATCTCCCCCCAGAGGTATTTACCATCTCCCCCAGAGGTATTTACCATCTCCCTCCCCCAGAGGTATTTACCATCTCCCTCCCCCCCAGAGGTATTTACCATCTCCCCCCAGAGATATTTACCATCTCCCTCCCCCCAGAGGTATTTACCATCTCCCCCAGAGGTATTTACCATCTCCCTCCCCCAGAGGTATTTACCATCTCCCCCAGAGGTATTTACCATCTCCCCCAGAGGTATTTACCATCTCCCCCAGAGGTATTTACCATCTCCCTCCCCCAGAGGTATTTACCATCTCCCTCCCCCAGAGGTATTTACCATCTGCCCCCAGAGGTATTTACCATCTCCCTCCCCCAGAGGTATTTACCATCTCCCCCAGAGGTATTTACCATCTCCCCCAGAGGTATTTACCATCCCCCCAGAGGTATGTACCACCCCCCCCAGAGGTATTTACCATCTCCCTCCCCCCAGAGGTATTTACCCCCCAGAGGTATTTACCATCTCCCTCCCCCAGAGGTATTTACCATCTCCCCCAGAGGTATTTACCATCTCCCCCAGAGGTATTTACCATCTCCCTCCCCCCAGAGGTATTTACCATCTCCCCCAGAGGTATTTACCATCTCCCTCCCCCAGAGGTATTTACCATCTCCCCCCCAGAGGTATTTACCATCTCCCCCAGAGGTATTTACCATCTCCCCAGAGGTATTTACCATCTCCCCCAGAGGTATTTACCATCTCCCCCAGAGGTATTTACCATCTCCCCAGAGGTCTTTACCATCTCCCCCAGAGGTATTTACCATCTCCCCCAGAGGTATTTACCATCTCCCCCAGAGGTATTTACCATCTCCCCCAGAGGTATTTACCATCTCCCCCAGAGGTATTTACCATCTCCCTCCCCCAGAGGTATTTACCATCTCCCCCAGAGGTATTTACCATCTCCCCCAGAGGTATTTACCATCTCCCCCAGAGGTATTTACCATCTCCCTCCCCCAGAGGTATTTACCATCTCCCCCCAGAGGTATTTACCATCTCCCCCCAGAGGTATTTACCATCTCTCCCCCAGAGGTATTTACCATCTCCCTCCCCCCAGAGGTATTTACCATCTCCCCCCAGAGGTATTTACCATCTCCCCCCAGAGGTATTTACCATCTCCCCCCAGAGGTACTCTCTCTCTCTCTCTCTCTCTCTCTCTCTCTCTCTGTATTAGTGTGTGTGTCCTGCGGTAAATATCAAAGGAGGAGGCAGTAGATCAATACCTCAAGCAGATCGCTGATGTGTGTGTGTGTGTGTGTGTGTGTGTGTGTGTGTGTGTGTGTGTGTGTGTGTGTGTGTGTGTGTGTGTGTGTGTGTGTGTGTGTGTGTGTGTGTGTGTGTGTGTAAGCGGCATATCGATTGTAGATTGTGGACCTCAGCCTGGATCATCTCTCTGGTCTTCCGACCATTACGGTGTGTGTGATATCTCTGGTATAGATAAGACTTCCGCAGCATGAGTCACCACAACAACACCAATGCAGTGTGTGAGATGCTGTGTGTGTGTGTGAGATGCTGTGTGTGTGTGTGTGTGAGACGCTGTGTGAGACGCTGTGTGTGAGATACTGAGTGTGTGTGTGAGACGCTGTGTGTGTGTGATTCTGTGTGTGAGACGCAGTGTGTGTGTGCTTTTGTTTGAGCGAGAGAGAAGTGATTTGTTTGTGTGTCTGTGTTTGAGAGACAGAAACACAGTGTGGGTGTGTGTGACACACTGTGTGTGTGTGAGACGCAGTGTGGGTGTGTGTGACACAGTGTGGGTGTGTGTGACACAGTGTGGGTGTGTGTGACACAGTGTGGGTGTGTGAGACGCAGTGTGGGTGTGTGTGACACAGTGTGGGTGTGTGTGACACAGTGTGGGTGTGTGTGACACAGTGTGGGTGTGTGTGACACACTGTGTGTGTGTGTGACACAGTTTGGGTGTGTGTGACGCAGTGTGGGTGTATTCTTCCTTCCCTGTGTGTCAAAGAAGCATACAGCCTTAAAGATGGACTCCACAGTATGGGCAACAGCTCCACTAGCCGCCCAATAGGACACTATTATTGTTTCAGTTGCCGTCCTGAGGAGAGTCGCGGAGGTAAATATTGTGCTCATCTATTTCACGTGCGATGATGTCCGACGAGGATAAAACTGTGTTTGTTGTTTCCAGTAACTTCTTTCTTGTTGTATTTTCGCAAACGTCTGTTTACTAACCAAGCAATTTCATGGCAATTTGTTCATGGCGTCATCTTCCTGCACTTCCAAGAACTCTCCCTCTCTCTCTGTGGTTTGAGGGGAGACATCTCCTTCTCTCTCCGTGGTTTGAGGGGAGACATCTCCTTCTCTCTCCGTGGTCTGAGGGGAGGCATCTCCCTCTCTCTCCGTGGTCTGAGGGGAGACATCTCCCTCTCTCTCCGTGGTCTGAGGGGAGGCATCTCCCTCCCTCTCCGTGGTCTGAGGGGAGACATCTCCCTCCCTCTCCGTGGTCTGAGGGGAGGCATCTCCCTCCCTCTCCGTGGTCTGAGGGGAGACATCTCCCTCCCTCTCCGTGGTCTGAGGGGAGACATCTCCCTCCCTCTCCGTGGTCTGAGGGGAGGCATCTCCCTCCCTCTCCGTGGTCTGAGGGGAGACATCTCCCTCCCTCTCCGTGGTCTGAGGGGAGGCATCTCCCTCCCTCTCCGTGGTTTGAGGGGAGACATCTCCCTCTCTCTCCGTGGTTTGAGGGGAGGCATCTCCCTCTCTCTCCCTGGTTTGAGGGGAGACATCTCCCTCTCTCTCCGTGGTTTGAGGGGAGACATCTCCCCCTCTCTCTGTGGTTTGAGGGGAGACATCTCCCAATCTCTGTGGCTTGAGGGGAGGCATCTCCCTCTCTCTCCGTGGTTTGAGGGGAGACATCTCCCTCTCTCTCCGTGGTTTGAGGGGAGGCATCTCCCTCTCTCTCCATGGTTTGAGGGGAGGCATCTCCCTCTCTCTCCCTGGTTTCAGGGGAGACATCTCCCTCTCTCTCCGTGGTTTGAGGGGAGACATCTCCCCCTCTCTCTGTGGTTTGAGGGGAGACATCTCCCAATCTCTGTGGCTTGAGGGGAGGCATCTCCCTCTCTCTCCGTGGTTTGAGGGGAGACATCTCCCTCTCTCTCCGTGGTTTGAGGGGAGACATCTCCCCCTCTCTCTGTGGTTTGAAGGGAGACATCTCCCTCTCTCTTTTGGTGGTCTGAGGGGAGACATCTCCCTCTCTCTTTTGGTGGTCTGAGAGGAGACATCTCCCTCTCTCTCTGTGGCTTGAGGGGAGACATCTCCCTCTCTCTTTTGGTGGTTTGAGAGGAGACATCTCCCTCTCGCTCTGTGGTCTGAGGGGAGACATCTCCCTCTCGCTCTGTGGTTTGAGGGAGACATCTCCCTCTCTCTTTTGGTGGTTTGAAAGGAGACATCTCCCTCTCTCTTTTGGTGGTTTGAGGGGAGACATCTCCCTCTCTCTCTATGATTTGAGGCGAGACATCTCCCTCTCTCTTTTGGTGGTCTGAGGGGAGACATCTCCCTCTCTCTGTGGCTTGAGGCGAGACATCTCCCTCTCTCTTTTGGTGGTCTGAGGGGAGACATCTCCCTCTCTCTCTGTGGCTTGAGGCGAGACATCTCCCTCTCTCTTTTGGTGGTCTGAGGGGAGACATCTCCTCTCTCTCTGTGGCTTGAGGCGAGACATCTCCCTCTCTCTTTTGGTGGTCTGAGGGGAGACATCTCCTCTCTCTCTGTGGCTTGAGGCGAGACATCTCCCTCTCTCTTTTGGTGGTCTGAGGGGAGACATCTCCCTCTCTCTTTTGGTGGTCTGAGGGGAGACATCTCCCTCTCTCTTTTGGTGGTCTGAGGGGAGACATCTCCCCTCTCTCTGTGGCTTGAGGCGAGACATCTCCCTCTCTCTCTGTGGTCTGAGGCGAGACATCTCCTCTCTCTCTGTGGTCTGAGGCGAGACATCTCCCTCTCTCTCTGTGGTCTGAGGGGAGACATCTCCTCTCTCTCTGTGGTCTGAGGCGAGACATCTCCCTCTCTCTTTTGGTGGTCTGAGGGGAGACATCTCCCTCTCTCTGTGGCTTGAGGCGAGACATCTCCCTCTCTCTTTTGGTGGTCTGAGGGGAGACATCTCCCTCTCTCTTTTGGTGGTCTGAGGGGAGACATCTCCCTCTCTCTCTGTGGCTTGAGGCGAGACATCTCCCTCTCTCTTTTGGTGGTCTGAGGGAGACATCTCCCTCTCTCTCTGTGGCTTGAGGCGAGACATCTCCCTCTCTCTTTTGGTGGTCTGAGGGGAGACATCTCCCTCTCTCTTTTGGTGGTCTGAGGGAGACATCTCCCTCTCTCTTTTGGTGGTTTGAGGGGAGACATCTCCCTCTCTCTTTTGGTGGTCTGAGAGGAGACATCTCCCTCTCTCTCTGTGGCTTGAGGGGAGACATCTCCCTCTCTCTTTTGGTGGTTTGAGAGGAGACATCTCCCTCTCTCTCTATGATTTGAGGGGAGACATCTCCCTCTCTCTTTTGGTGGTTTGAGGGGAGGCATCTCCTTCTCTCTCTGTGGTTTGAGGGGAGACATCTCCCTCTCTCTCTGTGGCTTGAGGGGATAAATCTCCCGCTATCTCTGTGGTTTGAGGGGGGACATCTCGCTCTCTCTTTTGGTTGTCTGAGGGGAGACATCTCCCTCTATCTCTGTGGTTTGAGGGGGGACATCTCGCTCTCTCTTTTGGTTGTCTGAGGGGAGACATCTCCCTCTCTCTTTTGGTGGTTTGAGGGGAGACATCTCCCTCTCTCTCTGTGGCTTGAGGGGAGACATCTCCCTCTCTCTTTTGGTGGTTTGAGAGGAGACATCTCCCTCTCCCTCTGTGATTTGAGGGGAGACATCTCCCTCTCTCTCTGTGATTTGAGGGGAGACATCTCCCTCTCTCTTTTGGTGGTCTGAGGGGAGACATCTCCCTCTCTCTTTTGGTGGTTTGAGGGGAGACATCTCCCTCTCTCTCTGTGATTTGAGGGGAGACATCTCCCTCTCTCTTTTGGTGGTTTGAGGGGAGACATCTCCCTCTCTCTTTTGGTGGTTTGAGGGGAGACATCTCCCTCTCTCTCTGTGGTTTGAGGGGAGACATCTCCCTCTCTCTTTTGGTGGTTTGAGGGGAGACATCTCCCTCTCTCTCTGTGGTTTGAGGGGAGGCATCTCCCTCTCTCTTTTGGTGGTCTGAGGGGAGACATCTCCCTCGCTCTCTGTGGTTTGAGGGGAGGCATCTCCCTCTCTCTCTATGGTTTGAGGGGAGACATCTCCCTCTCTCTCTGTGGCTTGACAGGAGACAGCTCCCTCTCTCTCTCTGTGGCTTGACAGGAGACAGCTCCTTCTGGAGACCCGCAAACAAATACAAACAATGAGCCATTCAAATCACCATTTGATTTTTTAAAAATCTGCCATTTAGTTGAGACCAATAGAGAGAGAGAGAGACAGACAGACATAGAGAGAGAGACAGACATAGAGAGAGAGAGAGAGAGAGAGAGAGAGAGAGAGAGAGAGAGAGACAGAGAGCGAGAGACTGAGACAGAGACAGAGAGAGAGCGAGAGAGAGAGAGAGAGAGAGAGAGAGAGAGAGAGAGAGAGAGAGAGAGAGAGAGAGAGAGAGAGAGAAAGAGAGAGAGAGAGACAGAGACAGAGAAAGCAAGAGAAAGCAAGAGAGAGAGAGAGAGAGAGAGAGAGAGAGAGAGAGAGAGAGAGAGAGAGAGAGAGAGAGAGAGAGAGAGAGAGAGAGAGAGAGAGAGAGAGAGAGAGAGAGAGATTGGTCTCAACTAAATGGCAACTAAATGGCAGATTTAAAAAAAATCAAATGGTGATCTCATTGTTTGTATTTGTTTGCGGGTCTCCAGAAGGAGATGTCTCCTGTCAAGCCACAGAGAGAGAGAAGGAAGTGCTGTTACTGTGGATTAATGGGATTGCCCGAGACAGCTTGTCCTGCTATACCACAACATGTGTGACTGAGTGTGTGAACAATCTGCCACAAATATTTGATGACAGCCTGTGCATGCTGAGACTGTAAACTGCAAGCCACTGTGTAATCAGTATAATCAGTAATCAACAACCCCACGACAACCCCAAAACACATTGTGTGTGTGTGTGTGTATTTAAGAGTGTGTGTTCCACAAGGCGTGTGTGAGTGTGTGTCTGAACTGCAAGCTAAGTGTGACAGATTTGTAATCACTAAGAAAACATTGAAATGCAAAACCAGGGCTATAAGACACGGTCACATTGCAGTGTCAACATGTTTACAAAACACTGTGCTTTTTCTAAATCTATCATGTGTATTTACAATAAGCCCCTAAGCCAACAGCAAAGCCTTAGATATTGATATAAGTGCATGTGTAATTGAAGGGAGTTGAACCAGTGACCTTACGTGCATTACAAGCTGTTCCATTAGGGTTTTGACCTCTTCACAAACAGGTCACGTTACCCTACCGACAAAAAACGCATCTCAAATTGCACTGTTCTTTTTTCATCAGAAATGATTCCTTATGGGTACTTTCATGTGTATGACTTTTTTTATGGGGGGCTAAACGCTGTACCGTGCCTTCAGGGGGGGGCTAAATGCTGTACCGTGCCTTCAGGGGGGGGCTAAACGCTGTACCATGCCTTCAGGGGGGCTAAACGCTGTACTGTGCCTTCAGGGGGGCTAAACACTGTACCGTGCCTTCAGGGGGGCTAAACGCTGTACCGTGCCTTCAGGGAGGGGCTAAATGCTGTACCGTGCCTTCAGGGGGCTAAATTCTGTACCGTGCCTTCAGGGGGGGCTAAATGCTGTACCGTGCCTTCAGGGGGGGGGGCTAAACGCTGTACCGTGCCTTCAGGGGGGGGCTAAACGCTGTACCGTGCCTTCAGGGGGGCTAAAAGCTGTACCGTGCCTTCAGGGGGCTAAATGCTGTACCGTGCCTTCAGGGGGGGCTAAATGCTGTACCGTGCCTTCAGGGGGGGCTAAATGCTGTACCGTGCCTTCAGGGGGGCTAAATGCTGTACCGTGCCTTCAGGGGGCTAAATGCTGTACCGTGCCTTCAGGAGGAGGGGCTAAATGCTGTACCGTGCCTTCAGGGGGGGCTAAATGCTGTACCGTGCCTTCAGGAGGAGGGGCTAAATGCTGTACCGTGCCTTCAGGGGGGGCTAAATGCTGTACCGTGCCTTCAGGGGGGGGCTAAACGTTGTACCGTGCCTTCAGGGGGGGGCTAAACGTTGTACCGTGCCTTCAGGAAGGATTCAGACCCCTTCACTTATTCCACATGTTGTTGTGTTACAGCCTGAATTCAACATGGTTCAAATATATTGTTTTCTTAGCCACACAAAACCCAATAATGACAAAGTTCATATTTATTTTTTAAAATATTTGCACATTTATTGAAAATTAAATACAGAAATATCTCATTTACATAAGTATTCAGACCACTGAGTCAACACTTTGTAGAAGCACCTTTGGTGGTGATTACAGATTTGAGTCGTCTTGGGTTTGTCTGTATCGGCTTTGAGTCGTCTTGGGTTTGTCTATATCTGCTTTGAGTCGTCTTGGGTTTGTCTGTATCTGCTTTGAGTCGTCTTGGGTTTGTCTATATCTGCTTTGAGTCGTCTTGGGTATGTCTGTATCTGCTTTGAGTCGTCTTGGGTATGTCTGTATCAGCTTTGAGTCGTCTTGGGTTTGTCTATATCAGCTTTGAGTCGTCTTGGGTATGTCTGTATCAGCTTTGAGTCGTCTTGGGTATGTCTGTATCAGCTTTGAGTCGTCTTGGGTATGTCTATATCTGCTTTGAGTCGTCTTGGGTATGTCTGTATCAGATTTGAGTCATCTTTGGTATGTCTATATCTGCTTTGAGTCGTCTTGGGTATGTCTATATCAGCTTTGAGTCATCTTGGGTATGTCTGTATCAGCTTTGAGTCGTCTTGGGTATGTCTGTATCAGCTTTGAGTCGTCTTGGGTATGTCTGTATCAGCTTTGAGTCATCTTGGGTATGTCTGTATCAGCTTTGAGTCGTCTTGGGTATGTCTGTATCAGCTTTGAGTCATCTTGGGTATGTCTGTATCAGCTTTGAGTCGTCTTGGGTATGTCTGTATCAGCTTTGAGTCATCTTGGGTATGTCTGTATCAGCTTTGAGTCGTCTTGGGTATGTCTGTATCAGCTTTGAGTCGTCTTGGGTATGTCTGTATCGGCTTTGAGTCGTCTTGGGTTTGTCTATATCAGCTTTGAGTCATCTTGGGTATGTCTGTATCAGCTTTGAGTCGTCTTGGGTATGTCTATATCAGCTTTGAGTCGTCTTGGGTTTGTCTGTATCGGCTCAAGTTGGCTCAAGTCTTTCCACAGATTTTCAATGGGGTCCAAGACTATCACATTCTTTTTCTGAAGCTTGGGGTCATTGTCCTGTTGGAACATAAATCTTTGCCCCCAGTCTCAGGTAGTTTGCACTCAGGTAGTTCTCACTCAGGTAGTTTGCACTCAGGTAGTTTGTACTCAGGTAGTTTGTACTCAGGTAGTTTGCACTCAGGTAGTTTGCACTCAGGTAGTTCTCACTCAGGTAGTTCTCACTCAGGTAGTTTGCACTCAGGTAGTTCTCACTCAGGTAGTTTTCACTCAGGTAGTTTGCACTCAGGTAGTTCTCACTCAGGTAGTTCTCACTCAGGTAGTTTGCACTCAGGTAGTTCTCACTCAGGTAGTTCTCACTCAGGTAGTTTGCACTCAGGTAGTTTGCACTCAGGTAGATCTCACTCAGGTAGTTTGCACTCAGGTAGTTTGCACTCAGGTAGTTCTCACTCAGGTAGTTTGCACTCAGGTAGTTTGCACTCTGAAGCAGGTTCTCATCAAGGATGTGCCTGTATTTGGCTCCATTTGTTGTTCACTCTATCTTTACCAGTCTCCCAGTCCCTGCCACTGAAAGGCATCCCCATAGAATGATGCTGCCACCACCATGCTTCACGGTAGGGATGGTGTTAGACAGGTGATGAGCTGTGTCTGGTTTTCTCCAGACATAGCACTTTGCATTCAGTCCAAAGAGTTCTATTTGTGTCTCATCTGACCACAGAATCTTTTGCTGTAATATTAGCCTACACAATAAATCCGTGATTTATTTTAGACAGGTCTAAAGAAGCATGATATGAAGAAAATATAGTCTATTTCAGAAGAACAGAATAGCATACTCTGTGTTGTCCTTATGTTAGGTCCTGATCTGGCTGTGCCAAATGGCTGTGGAATACAACTAGTTCATTTAGCAGACAAGATTTGCTTGGAATTCCATGGCATTATTTTATAGTATGAAGAATACAACTGAACGTATCTGAATAAAATAGAAAGGATATTTTCTCCTAAGGATTTGAGGGAGTCCGTACATGCAGCTATTCTGTGTTGAGTGGTTAACAAAGAAATAGGTCCTCCTATATGCTCAATTTAGAGTTATTCATGTAACTTTAGGTATTCTACAAACATTGGGCTATATGATTCTGATTTTTACTACATTGTACGGCTGCATGGCGCGACTCTAATGATGAAAAAAGCCTTTGTGTGGCCGTAGTGCTCCATCATGTGATCTGGTCTTTCTCACAGGCTACAAGTGAAGACAGACACATCGGGGACGCAACTGCGCGGGTCCTTTTCCAATTCCGAGGTGCATATTGAAGATATTGGAAGAACTGTCCACATTTACTTTAAGTCAGCCAACAAGATGAGTGACCTAACCAACAGCAAAAGCACTAGTCTATGTCAATCTCCTATCCCCCAGAGTACAATAGTCAACATATTCCATTCCATAGTATAAAGGTTGACCTTTATATTGATAAATAAATAAATATTCCAAACATAGTCTGGAACAGCTGTGGGATGCGATCGATCCCAAATTAATACAACCACTAGTATCAAAAAAACTGGCTGATGTAACAGATCAGAATGTTTAGCTTAAATTTTTTATAATATAATAATATAATATATATAAACTGTCCACATTTACTTTGTTTTGTCAGCCAACAAGATGAGTCGGCCTAACCAACAAGATGAGTCGCCCTAACCAACAAGATGAGTCGGCCTAACGAACAAGATGAGTCGGCCTAACCAACAAGATGAGTAGGCCTAACCAACAAGATGAGTAGGCCTAACGAACAAGATGAGTCGGCCTAACCAACAAGATGAGTCGGCCTAACCAACAAGATGAGTCGGCCTAACGAACAAGATGAGTAGGCCTAACCAACAAGATGAGTCGGCCTAACCAACAAGATGAGTCGGCCTAACGAACAAGATGAGTCGGCCTAACGAACAAGATGAGTAGGCCTAACCAACAAGATGAGTCGGCCTAACGAACAAGATGAGTCGGCCTAACGAACAAGATGAGTAGGCCTAACCAACAAGATGAGTCGGCCTAACGAACAAGATGAGTAGGCCTAACCAACAAGATGAGTAGGCCTAACCAACAAGATGAGTAGGCCTAACCAACATGATGAGTAGGCCTAACGAACAAGATGAGTCGGCCTAACGAACAAGATGAGTAGGCCTAACCAACAAGATGAGTCGGCCTAACGAACAAGATGAGTAGGCCTAACCAACAAGATGAGTAGGCCTAACCAACAAGATGAGTAGGCCTAACGAACAAGATGAGTCGGCCTAACGAACAAGATGAGTCGGCCTAACCAACAAGATAAGTCGGCCTAACCAACAAGATGAGTAGGCCTAACCAACAAGATGAGTAGGCCTAACGAACAAGATGAGTCGGCCTAACGAACAAGATGAGTAGGCCTAACCAACAAGATGAGTCGGCCTAACCAACAAGATGAGTAGGCCTAACCAACAAGATGAGTAGGCCTAACCAACAAGATGAGTAGGCCTAACCAACAAGATGAGTCGGCCTAACCAACAAGATGAGTCGGCCTAACCAACAAGATGAGTCGGCCTAACCAACAAGATGAGTCGGCCTAACCAACAAGATGAGTCGGCCTAACCAACAAGATGAGTAGGCCTAACCAACAAGATGAGTAGGCCTAACCAGCAAGATGAGTAGGCCTAACCAACAAGATGAGTAGGTCTAACCAACAAGATGAGTCGGCCTAACCAACAAGATGAGTCGGCCTAACCAACAAGATGAGTCGGCCAATCTATTATCCCCCAGAGTATAAAGGTTGACCTATTCCATAGTACAATAGACATATTCCATTCTGTGCGAGAAATAAATATTCCAAACATAGTCTGGGACAGTTGTTGGATACAATAGATCCCAAATTAATACAACGACTAGCATGAAATATGTTTTTTTTTAATGCAATGTGGCTGACACAACAGATCAGAATGTTTAGCTTAAACTGTTTAATAAACTATCAGGCTATTTCTTCACATTGTAAGTGCTGCAATGTGCACATGGTAGTATGTAGGCTATAATGTTACATTAGCGGAAAACACCATTATCAAAAGTGATCGCAAATGCTATTCAGTTTGTAATGTTTTCATTGTAAATGTGCATTTTTATAAATGTTCTCACCCGCTGCTTATGCATGCCAGTTCGGCTCTACACCCCCTGGAAATCGGTTTAATGGGCTTCATTTTTAAGGAGTTATTTGGCCACTTTAGTTGTGATTACAAACCTTATCATAACATATAGGTCCATGGGTTAGGAGACGTGAGGTGTGCGAGTATGATTTGAAAAAGGTTGCAAAAAAAGCAAAACGTTTATTTTATTTTAACTAGGCAAGTCAGTTAAAAACACATTCTTATTTTCAATGACAGCCTAGGAACAGTGGGTTAACTGCCTGTTCAGGGGCAGAATGAAAGATTTGTACCATGTCAGCTTGGGGATTTGAACTTGCAACCTTTCAGGTTACTAGTCCAATGCTCTAACCACTAGGCGACCCTGCCACCTCTACACTCTAACCACTAGGCTACTCTGCCGCCTCAACACTCTAACCACTAGGCTACCCTACCACCTCTACACTCTAACTACTAGGCTACCCTGCCACCTCTACACTCTAACCACTAAACCAAATGCATGCTTTTCAACCGATCGCTGCCTGCACCCGCATGCCCGACTAGCATCACCACCCTGGATGGTTCCGACCTTGAATATGTGGACATCTATAAGTACCTAGGTGTCTGGCTAGACTGCAAACTCTCCTTCCAGACTCACATCAAACATCTCCAATCGAAAATCAAATCAAGAGTCGGCTTTCTATTCCGCAACAAAGCCTCCTTCACTCACGCTGCCAAGCTTACCCTAGTAAAACTGACTATCCTACCGATCCTCGACTTCGGCGATGTCATCTACAAAATGGCTTCCAACACTCTACTCAGCAAACTGGATGCAGTCTATCACAGTGCCATCCGTTTTGTCACTAAAGCACCTTATACCACCCACCACTGCGACTTGTATGCTCTAGTCGGCTGGCCCTCACTACATATTCGTCGCCAGACCCACTGGCTCCAGGTCATCTACAAGTCCATGCTAGGTAAAGCTCCGCCTTATCTCAGTTCACTGGTCACGATGGCAACACCCATCCGTAGCACGCGCTCCAGCAGGTGTATCTCACTGATCATCCCTAAAGCCAACACCTCATTTGGCCGCCTTTCGTTCCAGTACTCTGCTGCCTGTGACTGGAACGAATTGCAAAAATCGCTGAAGTTGGAGACTTTTATCTCCCTCACCAACTTCAAACATCAGCTATCCGAGCAGCGAACCGATCGCTGCAGCTGTACATAGTCTATAGGTAAATAGCTCACCCATTTTCACCTACCTCATTCCCATACTGTTTTTATACTGTTTTTATTTATTTACTTTTCTGCTCTTTTGCACACCAATATCTCTACCTGTACATGACCATCTGATCATTTATCACTCCAGTGTTAATCTGCAAAATTGTATTATTCGCCTACCTCCTCATTTTTTTTGCACACATTGTATATAGACTGCCCATTTTTTCTACTGTGTTATTGACTTGCTAATTGTTTACTCCATGTGTAACTCTGTGTTGTCTGTTCACACTGCTATGCTTTATCATGGCCAGGTCGCAGTTGCAAATGAGAACTTGTTCTCAACTAGCCTACCTGGTTAAATAAAGGTGAAATAAAAAATAAAAAAAACTAGGCTACCCTGCCACCTCTACACCCTAACCACTAGGCTACTCTGCCGCCTCAACACTCTAACCACTAGGCTACCATACCAACTCTACACTCTAACCACTAGGCTACCCTGCCACCTCAACACTCTAACCACAAGGCTACCCTGCCGCCTCTACACTCTAACCACTAGGCTACCCTGCCACCTCTACACTCTAACCACTAGGCTACCCTGCCACCTCTACACTCTAACCACTAGGCTACCCTGCCGCCTCTACACTCTAACCACTAGGCTACCCTGCCGCCTCTACACTCTAACCACTAGGCTACCCTGCCACCTCTACACTCTAACCACTAGGCTACCCTGCCACCTCTACACTCTAACCACTAGGCTACCCTACCGCCTCCACACTCTAACCACTAGGCTACCCTGCCACCTCTACACTCTAACCACTAGGCTACCCTGCCGCCTCTACACTCTAACCACTAGGCTACCCTGCCGCCTCTACACTCTAACCACTAGGCTACCCTGCCGCCTCTACACTCTAACCACTAGGCTACCCTGCCGCCTCTACACTCTAACTACTAGGCTACCCTGCCGCCTCTACACTCTAACAACTAGGCTACCCTGCCACCTCTACACTCTAACCACTAGGCTACCCTGCCGCCTCTACACCCTAACCACTAGGCTACCCTGCCGCCTCTACACTCTAACCACTAGGCTACTCTGCCACCTCTACACTCTAACCACTAGGCTACCCTGCCACCTCTACACTCTAACCACTAGGCTACTCTGCCGCCCCTACACTCTAACCACTAGGCTACCCTGCCGCCTCTACACTCTAACCACTAGGCTACTCTGCCACCTCTACACTCTAACCACTAGGCTACCCTGCCACCTCTACACTCTAACCACTAGGCTACTCTGCCGCCCCTACACTCTAACCACTAGGCTACCCTGCCACCTCTACACTCTAACCACTAGGCTACTCTGCTGCCCCTACACTCTAACCACTAGGCTACCCTGCCGCCTCTACACTCTAACCACTAGGCTACCCTGCCACCTCTACACTCTAACCACTAGGCTACCCTGCCGCCTCTACACTCTAACCACTAGGCTACCCTTCCGCCTCTACACTCTAACCACTAGGCTACCTGCCGCCCCTACACTCTAACCACTAGGCTACCCTACCACCTCTACACTCTAACCACTAGGCTACCCTGCCGCCCCTACACTCTAACCACTAGGCTACCCTGCCACCTCTACACTCTAACCACTAGGCTACCCTACCACCTCTACACTCTAACCACTAGGCTACCCTGCCACCTCTACACTCTAACCACTAGGCTACCCTACCACCTCTACACTCTAACCACTAGGCTACCCTGCCGCCCCTACACTCTAACCACTAGGCTACCCTGCCACCTCTACACTCTAACCACTAGGCTACTCTGCTGCCCCTACACTCTAACCACTAGGCTTCCCTACCACCTCTACACTCTAACCACTAGGCTACTCTGCCGCCCCTACACTCTAACCACTAGGCTACCCTGCCGCCTCTACACTCTAACCACTAGGCTACTCTGCCACCTCTACACTCTAACCACTAGGCTACCCTGCCACCTCTACACTCTAACCACTAGGCTACTCTGCTGCCCCTACACTCTAACCACTAGGCTACTCTGCCACCTCTACACTCTAACCACTAGGCTACTCTGCTGCCCCTACACTCTAACCACTAGGCTACCCTGCCGCCTCTACACTCTAACCACTAGGCTACCCTGCCACCTCTACACTCTAACCACGAGGCTACCCTGCCGCCTCTACACTCTAACCACTAGGCTACCCTTCCGCCTCTACACTCTAACCACTAGGCTACCTGCCGCCCCTACACTCTAACCACTAGGCTACCCTACCACCTCTACACTCTAACCACTAGGCTACCCTGCCGCCCCTACACTCTAACCACTAGGCTACCCTGCCACCTCTACACTCTAACCACTAGGCTACCCTACCACCTCTACACTCTAACCACTAGGCTACCCTGCCACCTCTACACTCTAACCACTAGGCTACCCTACCACCTCTACACTCTAACCACTAGGCTACCCTGCCGCCCCTACACTCTAACCACTAGGCTACCCTGCCACCTCTACACTCTAACCACTAGGCTACTCTGCTGCCCCTACACTCTAACCACTAGGCTTCCCTACCACCTCTACACTCTAACCACTAGGCTACTCTGCCGCCCCTACACTCTAACCACTAGGCTACTCTGCTGCCCCTACACTCTAACCACTAGGCTTCCCTACCACCTCTACACTCTAACCACTAGGCTACTCTGCCGCCCCTACACTCTAACCACTAGGCTACCCTACCACCTCTACACTCTAACCACTAGGCTACCCTACCACCTCTACACTCTAACCACTAGGCTACCCTACCACCTCTACACTCAGATTATTCTTGATTTAATCTTGTCTTTGCATATACTAATTAATGTGTGTGTGACATTTTTTTTGAGTTAGAATGAACCATTCTCATGCACCTGTATGGAAACATACATGTCATCTATGTCATCTTTGCACTATGCAGGGTAGCCTAGTGGTTAGAGCGTTGGACTAGTAACCGAAAGGTTGTAAGTTCGAATCCCTGAGCTAACAAGGTACAAATCTGTCGAGTCTGGGGAGTTACCTATTTTTTCAACTTCTCAGTGATGGAGACCACTGTGCTCTTGGAAATTGTCAATACTAGAAATAGTTTTATACCTTTCCTTGGATATATGCCTCATCATAATTCCATCCCGAAGTTCTACAGACAGGTCCTTGGACACGGTAAAGTTACTGCTCTGTCATGAACTGTCAACTATGGGACCTTTATACAGGCAGTTGTGATTCTGTCTGAATCATGTTCAAACAATTGAATTGGCCACCGATGGACTCCAATCAAGTTGCAGTGACATTCTCAGGGATGATCAAAGGAAATAGGAATGTCATAGTAAAGGGGAGAAGGAGGGGAGGAAATAGGAATGTCATAGGAAAGGGGAGAAGGAGGGGAGGAAATAGGAATGTCATAGTAAAGGGGAGAAGGAGGGGAGGAAATAGGAATGTCATAACAAGGGGGAGAAGGAGGGGAGGAAATAGGAATGTCATAGGAAAGGGGAGAAGGAGGGGAGGAAATAGGAATGTCATAGGAAAGGGGAGAAGGAGGGGAGGAAATAGGAATGTCATAACAAGGGGGAGAAGGAGGGGAGGAAATAGGAATGTCATAGCAAAGGGGAGAAGGAGGGGAGGAAATAGGAATGTCATAGGAAAGGGGAGAAGGAGGGGAGGAAATAGGAATGTCATAGGAAAGGGGAGAAGGAGGGGAGGAAATAGGAATGTCATAGGAAAGGGGAGACGGAGGGGAGGAAATAGGAATGTCATAACAAAGGGGAGAAGGAGGGGAGGAAATAGGAATGTCATAACAAAGGGGAGACGGAGGGGAGGAAATAGGAATGTCATAGGAAAGGGGAGAAGGAGGGGAGGAAATAGGAATGTCATAGGAAAGGGGAGAAGGAGGGGAGGAAATAGGAATGTCATAGGAAAGGGGAGAAGGAGGGGAGGAAATAGGAATGTCATAGGAAAGGGGAGAAGGAGGGGAGGAAATAGGAATGTCATAGGAAAGGGGAGAAGGAGGGGAGGAAATAGGAATGTCATAGGAAAGGGGAGAAGGAGGGGAGGAAATAGGAATGTCATAACAAAGGGGAGAAGGAGGGGAGGAAATAGGAATGTCATAACAAAGAGGAGACGGAGGGGAGGAAATAGGAATGTCATAGGAAAGGGGAGAAGGAGGGGAGGAAATAGGAATGTCATAGGAAAGGGGAGAAGGAGGGGAGGAAATAGGAATGTCATAGGAAAGGGGAGACGGAGGGGAGGAAATAGGAATGTCATAACAAAGGGGAGAAGGAGCGGAGGAAATAGGAATGTCATAACAAAGGGGAGACGGAGGGGAGGAAATAGGAATGTCATAGGAAAGGGGAGAAGGAGGGGAGGAAATAGGAATGTCATAGGAAAGGGGAGAAGGAGGGGAGGAAATAGGAATGTCATAACAAAGGGGAGAAGGAGGGGAGGAAATAGGAATGTCATAGGAAAGGGGAGAAGGAGGGGAGGAAATAGGAATGTCATAGGAAAGGGGAGAAGGAGGGGAGGAAATAGGAATGTCATAGGAAAGGGGAGAAGGAGGGGAGGAAATAGGAATGTCATAGGAAAGGGGAGACGGAGGGGAGGAAATAGGAATGTCATAGCAAAGGGGAGAAGGAGGGGAGGAAATAGGAATGTCATAGGAAAGGGGAGAAGGAGGGGAGGAAATAGGAATGTCATAGGAAAGGGGAGAAGGAGGGGAGGAAATAGGAATGTCATAGCAAAGTGGAGAAGGAGGGGAGGAAATAGGAATGTCATAGGAAAGGGGAGAAGGAGGGGAGGAAATAGGAATGTCATAGGAAAGTGGAGAAGGAGGGGAGGAAATAGGAATGTCATAGGAAAGGGGAGAAGGAGGGGAGGAAATAGGAATGTCATAGGAAAGGGGAGAAGGAGGGGAGGAAATAGGAATGTCATAGGAAAGGGGAGAAGGAGGGGAGGAAATAGGAATGTCATAGGAAAGGGGAGAAGGAGGGGAGGAAATAGGAATGTCATAGCAAAGTGGAGAAGGAGGGGAGGAAATAGGAATGTCATAGGAAAGGGGAGAAGGAGGGGAGGAAATAGGAATGTCATAGGAAAGTGGAGAAGGAGGGGAGGAAATAGGAATGTCATAGGAAAGGGGAGAAGGAGGGAGGAAATAGGAATGTCATAGCAAAGGGGAGAAGGAGGGGAGGAAATAGGAATGTCATAGCAAAGGGGAGAAGGAGGGGAGGAAATAGGAATGTCATAGTAAAGGGGAGAAGGAAGGGAGGAAATAGGAATGTCATAGGAAAGGGGAGAAGAAAGGAGGAAATAGGAATGTCATAGGAAAGGGGAGAAGGAAGGGAGGAAATAGGAATGTCATAGGAAAGTGGAGAAGGAGGGGAGGAAATAGGAATGTCATAGGAAAGGGGAGAAGGAGGGGAGGAAATAGGAATGTCATAGCAAAGGGGAGAAGGAGGGGAGGAAATAGGAATGTCATAGCAAAGGGGAGAAGGAGGGGAGGAAATAGGAATGTCATAGTAAAGGGGAGAAGGAAGGAGGAAATAGGAATGTCATAGGAAAGGGGAGAAGAAAGGGAGGAAATAGGAATGTCATAGGAAAGGGGAGAAGGAAGGAGGAAATAGGAATGTCATAGCAAAGGGGAGAAGGAGGGGAGGAAATATGAATGTCATAGTAAAGGGGAGAAGGAAGGGAGGAAATAGGAATGTCATAGGAAAGGGGAGAAGGAAGGGAGGAAATAGGAATGTCATAGGAAAGGGGAGAAGGAAGGGAGGAAATAGGAATGTCATAGGAAAGGGGAGAAGGAGGGGAGGAAATAGGAATGTCATAGGAAAGGGGAGAAGGAAGGGAGGAAATAGGAATGTCATAGGAAAGGGGAGAAGGAAGGGAGGAAATAGGAATGTCATAGCAAAGGGGAGAAGGAGGGGAGGAAATAGGAATGTCATAGGAAAGGGGAGAGGAAGGGAGGAAATAGGAATGTCATAGCAAAGGGGAGAAGGAGGGGAGGAAATAGGAATGTCATAGTAAAGGGGAGAAGGAGGGGAGGAAATAGGAATGTCATAGGAAAGGGGAGAAGGAGGGGAGGAAATAGGAATGTCATAGCAAAGGGGAGAAGGAGGGGAGGAAATAGGAATGTCATAGTAAAGGGGAGAAGGAGGGGAGGAAATAGGAATGTCATAGTAAAGGGGAGAAGGAAGGGAGGAAATAGGAATGTCATAGTAAAGGGGAGAAGGAAGGGAGGAAATAGGAATGTCATAGGAAAGGGGAGAAGGAAGGGAGGAAATAGGAATGTCATAGGAAAGGGGAGAAGGAAGGAGGAAATAGGAATGTCATAGCAAAGGGGAGAAGGAGGGAGGAAATAGGAATGTCATAGTAAAGGGGAGAAGGAAGGGAGGAAATAGGAATGTCATAGGAAAGGGGAGAAGGAAGGGAGGAAATAGGAATGTCATAGGAAAGGGGAGAAGGAAGGGAGGAAATAGGAATGTCATAGCAAAGGGGAGAAGGAGGGGAGGAAATAGGAATGTCATAGTAAAGGGGAGAAGGAAGGGAGGAAATAGGAATGTCATAGGAAAGGGGAGAAGGAAGGGAGGAAATAGGAATGTCATAGGAAAGGGGAGAAGGAAGGGAGGAAATAGGAATGTCATAGCAAAGGGGAGAAGGAGGGAGGAAATAGGAATGTCATAGTAAAGGGGAGAAGGAAGGGAGGAAATAGGAATGTCATAGGAAAGGGGAGAAGGAAGGGAGGAAATAGGAATGTCATAGGAAAGGGGAGAAGGAAGGGAGGAAATAGGAATGTCATAGCAAAGGGGAGAAGGAGGGGAGGAAATAGGAATGTCATAGTAAAGGGGAGAAGGAAGGGAGGAAATAGGAATGTCATAGGAAAGGGGAGAAGGAAGGGAGGAAATAGGAATGTCATAGGAAAGGGGAGAAGGAAGGGAGGAAATAGGAATGTCATAGCAAAGGGGAGAAGGAGGGAGGAAATAGGAATGTCATAACAAAGGGGAGAAGGAGGGGAGGAAATAGGAATGTCATAGTAAAGGGGAGAAGGAAGGGAGGAAATAGGAATGTCATAGGAAAGGGGAGAAGGAAGGGAGGAAATAGGAATGTCATAGGAAAGGGGAGAAGGAAGGGAGGAAATGGGAATGTCATAGTAAAGGGGAGAAGGAGGGGAGGAAATAGGAATGTCATAACAAAGGGGAGAAGGAGGGGAGGAAATAGGAATGTCATAGCAAAGGGGAGAAGGAGGGGAGGAAATAGGAATGTCATAGGAAAGGGGAGAAGGAGGGGAGGAAATAGGAATGTCATAGCAAAGTGGAGAAGGAGGGGAGGAAATAGGAATGTCATAGGAAAGGGGAGAAGGAAGGGAGGAAATAGGATACACCAGAGCTCAATTGGGAGTGTAATAGAAAAGTGGTGTGAATACTTTCAGGTATCTAATATTTATCTAAGTGAAATACGGAACAGCTGTTGAGTCACAGGCGTTCTGCTCTCTCTCTCAATTCAATTCAATTCAATTCAAGGGGCTTTATTGGCATGGGAGACATGTGTTAACATTGCCAACGCAAGTGAGGTAGATAATATACAAAAGTGAAATAAACAATACAAATTTACAGTAAACAAAGGGTGGCCACTTTGAAGAATCTCAAATTATATTTAGATTTGTTTAACACTTGTTTGGTTACTACATGATTCCATATGTTTTAATTCATAGTTTTGATTCTATAATGTAGAAAATAGTAAAAATAAAGAAAAACCATTGAATGAGTAGGTGTGTCCAAAATGTTGACTGGTTCTGTATAACATCGGCAGGTGTCCCAAGTGTGCCAATAAAATAGAAATGTCTTACTGATATTCATATATTTTACATTTTTAGTCATTTTTACCCTGCTTTTTCTCCCCAATTTCATGATTACGATCTTGTCTCATTGCTGCAACTCCACAAAGGGCTCGGGAGAGGCGATGGTCGAGTCATGTGTCCTCCGAATCATGACCCGCCAAGACGCACTTCTTAACACACACCCGCTTCACCTGGAAGCCAGCTGTCGGAGAAAACACCATTCAACTGATGACTGAAGTCAGCCTGCAGGCTCCCGGCCCACCATGAGCCAAGTGAAGCCCCCCGCCCAACCAAACCCTCTCCTAACCCGGATGACTCTGGGCCAATTGTGCGCCACCCTATGGGACTCCCGGTCAAGGCTGGTTGTGACAATGCCTGGACTCGATCCCAGGCTGTAGTGACGCCGCAACACTGCAATGCCACTCGAGACGCCTGATTTTAATTTCTAATACAACCCCATCCCACCATCTGTGATTCATGCTGTTACTTCAAATCAAATCAAATCAAATCAAATGTTATTTGTCACATACACATGGTTAGCAGATGTTAATGCGAGTGTAGCGAAATGCTTGTGCTTCTAGTTCCGACAATGCAGTAATAACCAACAAGTAATCTAACTAACAATTCCAAAACTACTGTCTTATACACAGTGTAAGGGGATAAAGAATATGTACATAAGGATATATGAATGAGTGATGGTACAGAGCAGCATACAGTAGATGGTATCGAGTACAGTATATACATATGAGATGAGTATGTAGACAATGTAAACAAAGTGGCATAGTTAAAGTGGCTAGTGATACATGTATTACATAAGGATGCAGTCGATGATATAGAGTACAGTATATACGTATGCATATGAGATGAATAATGTAGGGTAAGTAACATTATATAAGGTAGCATTGTTTAAAGTGGCAAGTGATATATTTACATCATTTCCCATCAATTCCCATTATTAAAGTGGCTGGAGTTGAGTCAGTGTCAATGACAGTGTGTTGGCAGCAGCCACTCAATGTTAGTGGTGGCTGTTTAACAGTCTGATGGCCTTGAGATAGAAGCTGTTTTCAGTCTCTCGGTCCCAGCTTTGATGCACCTGTACTGACCTCGCCTTCTGGATGATAGCGGGGTGAACAGGCAGTGGCTCGGGTGGTTGTTGTCCTTGATGATCTTAGTGGCCTTCCTGTGACATCGGGTGGTGTAGGTGTCCTGGAGGGCAGGTAGTTTGCCCCCTGTGATGCGTTGTGCAGACCTCACTACCCTCTGGAGAGCCTTACGGTTGAGGGCGGAGCAGTTGCCGTACCAGGCGGTGATACAGCCCGCCAGGATGCTCTCGATTGTGCATCTGTAGAAGTTTGTGAGTGCTTTTGGTGACAAGCCGAATTTCTTCAGCCTCCTGAGGTTGAAGAGGCGCTGCTGCGCCTTCTTCACGACGCTGTCTGTGTGAATGGACCAATTCAGTTTGTCTGTGATGTGTATGCCGAGGAACTTAAAGTTGCTACCCTCTCCACTACTGTTCCATCGATGTGGATAGGGGGTGTTCCCTCTGCTGTTTCCTGAAGTCCAAAATCATCTCCTTAGTTTTGTTGACATTGAGTGTGAGGTTATTTTCCTGACACCACACTCCGAGGGCCCTCACCTCCTCCCTGTAGGCCGTCTCGTCGTTGTTGGTAATCAAGCCTACCACTGTTGTGTCGTCCGCAAACTTGATGATTGAGTTGGAGGCATGCGTGGTCACGCAGTCGTGGGTGAACAGGGAGTACAGGAGAGGGCTCAGAACGCACCTTGTGGGGCCCCGTGTTGAGGATCAGCGGGAGGAGATGTTGTTGCCTACCCTCACCACCTGGGGGCGGCCCGTCAGGAAGTCCAGTACCCAGTTGCACAGGGCGGGGTCGAGACCCAGGGTCTCGAGCTCGATGACAAGCTTGGAGGGTACTATGGTGTTGAATGCCGAGCTGTAGTCGATGAACAGCATTCTCACATAGGTATTCCTCTTGTCCAGATGGGTTAGGGCAGTGTGCAGTGTGGTTGAGATTGCATCGTCTGTGGACCTATTTGGGCGGTAAGCAAATTGGAGTGGGTCTAGGGTGTCAGGTAGGGTGGAGGTGATATGGTCCTTGACTAGTCTCTCAAAGCACTTCATGATGACGGAAGTGAGTGCTACGGGGCGGTAGTCGTTTAGCTCAGTTACCTTAGCTTTCTTGGGAACAGGAACAATGGTGGCCCTCTTGAAGCATGTGTGAACAGCAGACTGGTATAGGGATTGATTGAATATGTCCGTAAACACACCGGCCAGCTGGTCTGCGCATGCTCTGAGGGCGCGGCTGGGGATGCCGTCTGGGCCTGCAGCCTTGCGAGGGTCAACACGTTTAAATGTCTTACTCATGTGTATAGTTATAGAACCCATTGACCTTTACGGTTGTGAGGTCTGGGGTCCGCTCACCAACCAAGATTTCACAAAATGGGACAAACACCAAATTGAGACTCTGCATGCAGAATTCGACAAAAATATCCTCCGTGTATAACGTAGAACACCAAATAATGCATGCAGAGCAGAATTAGGCCGATACCCACTAATGATCAAAATCCAGAAAAGAGCCATTAAATTCTTCAACCACCGAAAAGGAAGCGATTCCCAAACCTTCCATAACAAAGCCATCACCTACAGAGAGATGAACCTAGAGAAGAGTCCCCTAAGCAAGCTGGTCCTGGGGTCCTGTTCACAAACACACCCCACAGAGCCCCAGGACAGCAACACAATTAGACCCAACCAAATCATGAGAAAACAAAAAGATAATTACTTGACACATTGGAAAGATTTAACAAAAAAAACGGAGCGAACTGGAATGTTATTTGGCCCTAAACAGAGAGTACACAGTGGCAGAATACCTGACCACTGTGACTGACCCAAACTTAAGGAAAGTTTTGACTATGTACAGACTCAGTGTGCATAGCCTTGCTATTGAGAAAGGCCGCCGTAGGCAGACATGGCTCTCAAGAGAAGACAGGCTATGTGCTCACTGCCCACAAAATGAAGTGGAAACTGAGCTTCAACTCCCATATATATTGGGTGAAATACCACAGTGTTCCATCACAGCAAGATGTGTGACCTGTTGCCACAAGAAAAGGTTAACCAGTGAAGAACAAACACCATTGTAAATACAACCCATATTTATAATTATTTATTTTCCCTTGTGTACTTTAACCATTTGTACATTGTTACAACACTGTATATATACATAATATTTTTAATGTCTTTATTCTTTTGAAACTTCTGTATGTTTACTGTTAATTTGTATTGTTTATTTCACTTTTGTATATTATCTACCTCACATGCTTTGGCAATGTTAAGTCGTTTCACATGCCAATAAAGCCCCTTGAATTGAATTGAATTGAGAGAGACAGAGAGAGAGAGAGAGAGAGAGAGACAGAGAGAGAGAGAGAGAGAGAGAGAGAGAGAGAGAGAGAGAGACAGAGAGAGAGGCAGAGAGAGACAGAGAGAGAGACAGAGACAGAGATAAAAGAGAGAGAGAGAGAGAGAGAGAGAGAGAGAGACAGACAGAGAGAGACAGAGAGCGACAGAGAGCGAGACAGAGAGAGACAGAGAGAGAGACAGAGACAGAGATAAAGAGAGAGAGACAGACAGAGAGAGACAGAGAGAGAGAGACAGAGAGAGACAGAGAGAGAGAGACAGAGAGAGACAGAGAGAGAGACAGAGAGAAACAGAGAGAGAGACAGAGAGAGAGAGACAGAGAGAGAGAGACAGAGAGAGACAGAGAGAGAGAGACAGAGAGAGACAGAGAGAGAACAGAGAGAGAGAGAGAGAGAGAGACAGAGAGAGAGAGACAGAGAGAGACAGAGAGAGAGAGACAGAGAGAGACAGAGAGAGAGAGACAGAGAGAGACAGAGAGAGAGAGACAGAGAGAGAGAGACAGAGAGAGACAGAGAGAGACAGAGAGAGAGAGACAGAGAGAGACAGAGAGAGAGAGACAGAGAGAGACAGAGAGAGAGAGACAGAGAGAGAGAGAGAGAGAGAGACAGAGAGAGACAGAGAGAGAGAGACAGAGAGAGAGAGACAGAGAGAGACAGAGAGAGACAGAGAGAGAGAGACAGAGAGAGAGAGAGACAGAGAGAGACAGAGAGAGACAGAGAGAGAGAGACAGAGAGAGAGAGACAGAGAGAGACAGAGAGAGAGAGACAGAGAGAGACAGAGAGAGAGAGAGAGAGAGAGACAGAGAGAGAGAGACAGAGAGAGACAGAGAGAGAGAGACAGAGAGAGAGAGACAGAGAGAGACAGAGAGAGACAGAGAGAGAGAGACAGAGAGAGAGAGAGACAGAGAGAGACAGAGAGAGAGAGACAGAGAGAGACAGAGAGAGAGAGACAGAGAGAGACAGAGAGAGAGAGACAGAGAGAGAGAGACAGAGAGAGACAGAGAGAGACAGAGAGAGAGAGACAGAGAGAGAGAGACAGAGAGAGAGAGACAGAGAGAGAGAGACAGAGAGAGACAGAGAGAGAGAGACAGAGAGAGACAGAGAGAGAGAGACAGAGAGAGACAGAGAGAGATAAAGAGAGAGAGACAGACAGAGAGAGACAGAGAGAGACAGAGAGAGAGAGACAGAGAGAGACAGAGAGAGAGAGACAGAGAGAGACAGAGAGAGAGAGACAGAGAGAGACAGAGAGAGAGAGACAGAGAGAGACAGAGAGAGAGAGACAGAGAGAGAGAGACAGAGAGAGACAGAGAGAGACAGAGAGAGAGAGACAGAGAGAGAGAGAGACAGAGAGAGACAGAGAGAGAGAGACAGAGAGAGACAGAGAGAGAGAGAGAGAGAGAGACAGAGAGAGAGAGACAGAGAGAGAGAGACAGAGAGAGACAGAGAGAGAGAGACAGAGAGAGAGAGAGACAGAGAGAGAGACAGAGAGAGAGACAGAGAGAGAGACCCACAACAGTTGGTTGTTGGATTAATCTGATCACACACACTGTCCCGATGTTAACCTCTAAGCCAGTCTAAATCCGCAGTGTGTTGTTCTCCACTAAACAAGTTGCTCTGTACTTCCGTCAAGTGTGTTCTGACCCTGGTCGTTAGACTGTTCCAATAAAGCTTGTTGTTGTTATTGGCAGTCAGGCTTGATGCCACACTGGTCTGACGCACGCAAGCACACACATACACACACGCACTGATCTGCAGTCTCAAGATAGTTGGCCCTGTGACAAAGTCATGACACGTGAATCCGAGGAGTTTCAGATGGGGATTTAGAATGAAAGATAGCACAGATAGTGTCCGATGGGGATTTAGAATGAAAGATAGCACAGATAGTGTCCGATGGGGATTTAGAATGAAAGATAGCACAGATAGTGTCCGATGGGGATTTAGAATGAAAGATAGCACAGATAGTGTCCGATGGGGATTTAGAATGAAAGATAGCACAGATAAAGTGTCAGATGGGGATTTAGAATGAAAGATAGCACAGATAAAGTGTCCGATGGGGATTTAGAATGAAAGATAGCACAGATAAAGTGTCCGATGGGGATTTAGAATGAAAGATAGCACAGATAAAGTGTCCGATGGGGATTTAGAATGAAAGATAGCACAGATAGTGTCCGATGGGGATTTAGAATGAAAGATAGCACAGATAGTGTCCGATGGGGATTTAGAATGAAAGATAGCACAGATAAAGTGTCCGATGGGGATTTAGAATGAAAGATAGCACAGATAGTGTCCGATGGGGATTTAGAATGAAAGATAGCACAGATAGTGTCCGATGGGGATTTAGAATGAAAGATAGCACAGATAAAGTGTCAGATGGGGATTTAGAATGAAAGATAGCACAGATAGTGTCCGATGGGGATTTAGAATGAAAGATAGCACAGATAGTGTCCGATGGGGATTTAGAATGAAAGATAGCACAGATAGTGTCCGATGGGGATTTAGAATGAAAGATAGCACAGATAGTGTCCGATGGGGATTTAGAATGAAAGATAGCACAGATAGTGTCCGATGGGGATTTAGAATGAAAGATAGCACAGATAGTGTCCGATGGGGATTTAGAATGAAAGATAGCACAGATAGTGTCCGATGGGGATTTAGAATGAAAGATAGCACAGATAGTGTCCGATGGGGATTTAGAATGAAAGATAGCACAGATAGTGTCCGATGGGGATTTAGAATGAAAGATAGCACAGATAAAGTGTCAGATGGGGATTTAGAATGAAAGATAGCACAGATAAAGTGTCCGATGGGGATTTAGAATGAAAGATAGCACAGATAGTGTCCGATGGGGATTTAGAATGAAAGATAGCACAGATAGTGTCCGATGGGGATTTAGAATGAAAGATAGCACAGATAAAGTGTCAGATGGGGATTTAGAATGAAAGATAGCACAGATAGTGTCCGATGGGGATTTAGAATGAAAGATAGCACAGATAGTGTCCGATGGGGATTTAGAATGAAAGATAGCACAGATAGTGTCCGATGGGGATTTAGAATGAAAGATAGCACAGATAGTGTCCGATGGGGATTTAGAATGAAAGATAGCACAGATAGTGTCCGATGGGGATTTAGAATGAAAGATAGCACAGATAGTGTCCGATGGGGATTTAGAATGAAAGATAGCACAGATAAAGTGTCAGATGGGGATTTAGAATGAAAGATAGCACAGATAGTGTCCGATGGGGATTTAGAATGAAAGATAGCACAGATAGTGTCCGATGGGGATTTAGAATGAAAGATAGCACAGATAGTGTCCGATGGGGATTTAGAATGAAAGATAGCACAGATAGAGTGTCAGATGGGGATTTAGAATGAAAGATAGCACAGATAGTGTCCGATGGGGATTTAGAATGAAAGATAGCACAGATAGTGTCCGATGGGGATTTAGAATGAAAGATAGCACAGATAGAGTGTCCGATGGGGATTTAGAATGAAAGATAGCACAGATAGTGTCCGATGGGGATTTAGAATGAAAGATAGCACAGATAGTGTCCGATGGGGATTTAGAATGAAAGATAGCACAGATAAAGTGTCAGATGGGGATTTAGAATGAAAGATAGCACAGATAGTGTCCGATGGGGATTTAGAATGAAAGATAGCACAGATAGTGTCCGATGGGGATTTAGAATGAAAGATAGCACAGATAAAGTGTCAGATGGGGATTTAGAATGAAAGATAGCACAGATAGTGTCCGATGGGGATTTAGAATGAAAGATAGCACAGATAGTGTCCGATGGGGATTTAGAATGAAAGATAGCACAGATAGAGTGTCAGATGGGGATTTAGAATGAAAGATAGCACAGATAGTGTCCGATGGGGATTTAGAATGAAAGATAGCACAGATAGTGTCCGATGGGGATTTAGAATGAAAGATAGCACAGATAGTGTCCGATGGGGATTTAGAATGAAAGATAGCACAGATAGAGTGTCAGATGGGGATTTAGAATGAAAGATAGCACAGATAAAGTGTCAGATGGGGATTTAGAATGAAAGATAGCACAGATAGTGTCCGATGGGGATTTAGAATGAAAGATAGCACAGATAAAGTGTCCAATGGGGATTTAGAATGAAAGATAGCACAGATAGAGTGTCAGATGGGGATTTAGAATGAAAGATAGCACAGATAGTGTCCGATGGGGATTTAGAATGAAAGATAGCACAGATAAAGTGTCCGATGGGGATTTAGAATGAAAGATAGCACAGATAGTGTCCGATGGGGATTTAGAATGAAAGATAGCACAGATAGTGTCCGATGGGGATTTAGAATGAAAGATAGCACAGATAAAGTGTCCGATGGGGATTTAGAATGAAAGATAGCACAGATAAAGTGTCAGATGGGGATTTAGAATGAAAGATAGCACAGATAGTGTCCGATGGGGATTTAGAATGAAAGATAGCACAGATAAAGTGTCCAATGGGGATTTAGAATGAAAGATAGCACAGATAGTGTCCGATGGGGATTTAGAATGAAAGATAGCACAGATAAAGTGTCAGATGGGGATTTAGAATGAAAGATAGCACAGATAGTGTCCGATGGGGATTTAGAATGAAAGATAGCACAGATAAAGTGTCAGATGGGGATTTAGAATGAAAGATAGCACAGATAGAGTGTCAGATGGGGATTTAGAATGAAAGATAGCACAGATAGTGTCCGATGGGGATTTAGAATGAAAGATAGCACAGATAAAGTGTCCGATGGGGATTTAGAATGAAAGATAGCACAGATAGTGTCCGATGGGGATTTAGAATGAAAGATAGCACAGATAGTGTCCGATGGGGATTTAGAATGAAAGATAGCACAGATAAAGTGTCCGATGGGGATTTAGAATGAAAGATAGCACAGATAAAGTGTCAGATGGGGATTTAGAATGAAAGATAGCACAGATAGTGTCCGATGGGGATTTAGAATGAAAGATAGCACAGATAAAGTGTCCAATGGGGATTTAGAATGAAAGATAGCACAGATAGTGTCCGATGGGGATTTAGAATGAAAGATAGCACAGATAAAGTGTCAGATGGGGATTTAGAATGAAAGATAGCACAGATAGTGTCCGATGGGGATTTAGAATGAAAGATAGCACAGATAAAGTGTCCGATGGGGATTTAGAATGAAAGATAGCACAGATAGTGTCCGATGGGGATTTAGAATGAAAGATAGCACAGATAGTGTCCGATGGGGATTTAGAATGAAAGATAGCACAGATAGTGTCCGATGGGGATTTAGAATGAAAGATAGCACAGATAAAGTGTCAGATGGGGATTTAGAATGAAAGATAGCACAGATAGAGTCCGATGGGGATTTAGAATGAAAGATAGCACAGATAGTGTCAGATGGGGATTTAGAATGAAAGATAGCACAGATAGTGTCCGATGGGGATTTAGAATGAAAGATAGCACAGATAGTGTCAGATGGGGATTTAGAATGAAAGATAGCACAGATAGTGTCCGATGGGGATTTAGAATGAAAGATAGCACAGATAGTGTCCGATGGGGATTTAGAATGAAAGATAGCACAGATAGTGTCCGATGGGGATTTAGAATGAAAGATAGCACAGATAAAGTGTCAGATGGGGATTTAGAATGAAAGATAGCAAAGATAAAGTGTCAGATGGGGATTTAGAATGAAAGATAGCACAGATAGTGTCCGATGGGGATTTAGAATGAAAGATAGCACAGATAAAGTGTCCGATGGGGATTTAGAATGAAAGATAGCACAGATAAAGTGTCCGATGGGGATTTAGAATGAAAGATAGCACAGATAAAGTGTCCGATGGGGATTTAGAATGAAAGATAGCACAGATAAAGTGTCAGATGGGGATTTAGAATGAAAGATAGCACAGATAAAGTGTCCGATGGGGATTTAGAATGAAAGATAGCACAGATAAAGTGTCCGATGGGGATTTAGAATGAAAGATAGCACAGATAAAGTGTCCGATGGGGATTTAGAATGAAAGATAGCAAAGATAAAGTGTCAGATGGGGATTTAGAATGAAAGATAGCACAGATAGTGTCCGATGGGGATTTAGAATGAAAGATAGCACAGATAAAGTGTCAGATGGGGATTTAGAATGAAAGATAGCACAGATAGTGTCCGATGGGGATTTAGAATGAAAGATAGCACAGATAAAGTGTCCAATGGGGATTTAGAATGAAAGATAGCACAGATAGTGTCCGATGGGGATTTAGAATGAAAGATAGCACAGATAAAGTGTCAGATGGGGATTTAGAATGAAAGATAGCACAGATAGTGTCCGATGGGGATTTAGAATGAAAGATAGCACAGATAAAGTGTCCGATGGGGATTTAGAATGAAAGATAGCACAGATAGTGTCCGATGGGGATTTAGAATGAAAGATAGCACAGATAGTGTCCGATGGGGATTTAGAATGAAAGATAGCACAGATAGTGTCCGATGGGGATTTAGAATGAAAGATAGCACAGATAAAGTGTCAGATGGGGATTTAGAATGAAAGATAGCACAGATAGTGTCCGATGGGGATTTAGAATGAAAGATAGCACAGATAAAGTGTCCGATGGGGATTTAGAATGAAAGATAGCACAGATAGTGTCCGATGGGGATTTAGAATGAAAGATAGCACAGATAGTGTCCGATGGGGATTTAGAATGAAAGATAGCACAGATAGTGTCCGATGGGGATTTAGAATGAAAGATAGCACAGATAGTGTCCGATGGGGATTTAGAATGAAAGATAGCACAGATAGTGTCCGATGGGGATTTAGAATGAAAGATAGCACAGATAAAGTGTCAGATGGGGATTTAGAATGAAAGATAGCAAAGATAAAGTGTCAGATGGGGATTTAGAATGAAAGATAGCACAGATAGTGTCCGATGGGGATTTAGAATGAAAGATAGCACAGATAAAGTGTCCGATGGGGATTTAGAATGAAAGATAGCACAGATAAAGTGTCCGATGGGGATTTAGAATGAAAGATAGCACAGATAGTGTCCGATGGGGATTTAGAATGAAAGATAGCACAGATAAAGTGTCAGATGGGGATTTAGAATGAAAGATAGCACAGATAAAGTGTCCGATGGGGATTTAGAATGAAAGATAGCACAGATAAAGTGTCCGATGGGGATTTAGAATGAAAGATAGCACAGATAAAGTGTCCGATGGGGATTTAGAATGAAAGATAGCACAGATAAAGTGTCAGATGGGGATTTAGAATGAAAGATAGCACAGATAGTGTCCGATGGGGATTTAGAATGAAAGATAGCACAGATAAAGTGTCCGATGGGGATTTAGAATGAAAGATAGCACAGATAAAGTGTCAGATGGGGATTTAGAATGAAAGATAGCACAGATAAAGTGTCCGATGGGGATTTAGAATGAAAGATAGCATAGATAAAGTGTCAGATGGGGATTTAGAATGAAAGATAGCACAGATAGTGTCCGATGGGGATTTAGAATGAAAGATAGCACAGATAAAGTGTCCGATGGGGATTTAGAATGAAAGATAGCACAGATAAAGTGTCCGATGGGGATTTAGAATGAAAGATAGCACAGATAAAGTGTCCGATGGGGATTTAGAATGAAAGATAGCAAAGATAAAGTGTCAGATGGGGATTTAGAATGAAAGATAGCACAGATAAAGTGTCAGATGGGGATTTAGAATGAAAGATAGCACAGATAAAGTGTCCGATGGGGATTTAGAATGAAAGATAGCACAGATAAAGTGTCCGATGGGGATTTAGAATGAAAGATAGCACAGATAAAGTGTCCGATGGGGATTTAGAATGAAAGATAGCACAGATAAAGTGTCCGATGGGGATTTAGAATGAAAGATAGCACAGATAAAGTGTCCAATGGGGATTTAGAATGAAAGATAGCAAAGATAAAGTGTCCGATGGGGATTTAGAGATCATTTGAATTAAAGTCGATAAAGGTTCCTCTGGCTGGTGATCAATTTATGAAGCATCAATTTATGATCCATTTATGATCAATTTATGATCAATTTATGATCAATTTATGATCAATTTATGATCCATTTATGATCCATTTATGATCAATTTATGATCAATTTATGATCCATTTATGATCAATTTATGATCAATTTATGATCCATTTATGATCAATTTATGATCCATTTATGATCCATTTATGATCCATTTATGATCCATTTATGATCCATTTAGGTAGTGAACGATGGATCTGTTTTCCAGTCTTCAGAACCGAGGAAAATCAATCAACAAAATGTATTAATAAAGAAGTTGTCAAATGTAATTTAATAATTTAACAATTTAACATTTAAAGGTACAAACTGACTTCCTAAAACATATTTTTTTGTTTTATGTTATTATATAAATATTATTATTTTATTCATTTTTTAAAGATGGTAGATTGTTCAGTAAAAATATAGTGAACGGTTGCTTCTTGATAATTTTACATTTTTATTTTTATTTAACTAAGCGAGTCAGTTAAGAACAAATTCTTATTTACAATGACGGCCTACACCGACCAAACCCTAACCTGGACGACGCTGGGCCAATTGTGCGCCACCCTATGGGACACTCAATCACAGCCGATTGTGATACAGTCTGGAATCAAACCAGGGTCTGTAGTGACGCCTCTAGCACTGAGATGCAGTGCCTTAGACCACTGTGATACAGTCTGGAATCAAACCAGGGTCTGTAGTGACGCCTCTAGCACTGAGATGCAGTGCCTTAGACCGCTGTGACACAGTCTGGAATCAAACCAGGGTCTGTAGTGACGCCTCTAGCACTGAGATGCAGTGCCTTAGACCGCTGTGATACAGTCTGGAATCAAACCAGGGTCTGTAGTGATGCCTCTAGCACTGAGATGCAGTGCCTTAGAACACTGTGATACAGTCTGGAATCAAACCAGGGTCTGTAGTGACGCCTCTAGCACTGAGATGCAGTGCCTTAGACCGCTGTGATACAGTCTGGAATCAAACCAGGGTCTGTAGTGACGCCTCTAGCACTGAGATGCAGTGCCTTAGACCGCTGTGATACAGTCTGGAATCAAACCAGGGTCTGTAGTGACACCTCTAGCACTGAGATGCAGTGCCTTAGACAACTGTGATACAGTCTGGAATCAAACCAGGGTCTGTAGTGACGCCTCTAGCACTGAGATGCAGTGCCTTAGACCGCTGTGATACAGTCTGGAATCAAACCAGGGTCTGTAGTGACACCTCTAGCACTGAGATGCAGTGCCTTAGACAACTGTGATACAGTCTGGAATCAAACCAGGGTCTGTAGTGACGCCTCTAGCACTGAGATGCAGTGCCTTAGACCGCTGTGATACAGTTTGGAATCAAACCAGGGTCTGTAGTGACGCCTCTAGCACTGAGATGCAGTGCCTTAGACCGCTGTGATACAGTCTGGAATCAAACCAGGGTCTGTAGTGATGCCTCTAGCACTGAGATGCAGTGCCTTAGACCGCTGTGATAAAGTCTGGAATCAAACCAGGGTCTGTAGTGACGCCTCTAGCACTGAGATGCAGTGCCTTAGACCTCTGTGATACAGTCTGGAATCAAACCAGGGTCTGTAGTGACGCCTCTAGCACTGAGATGCAGTGCCTTAGACCGCTGTGATACAGTCTGGAATCAAACCAGGGTCTGTAGTGACGCCTCTAGCACTGAGATGCAGTGCCTTAGACCGCTGTGATACAGTCTGGAATCAAACCAGGGTCTGTAGTGACGCCTCTAGCACTGAGATGCAGTGCCTTAGACCGCTGTGATACAGTCTGGAATCAAACCAGGGTCTGTAGTGACGCCTCTAGCACTGAGATGCAGTGCCTTAGACCGCTGTGATACAGTCTGGAATCAAACCAGGGTCTGTAGTGATGCCTCTAGCACTGAGATGCAGTGCCTTAGACCGCTGTGATACAGTCTGGAATCAAACCAGGGTCTGTAGTGATGCCTCTAGCACTGAGATGCAGTGCCTTAGACCGCTGTGATACAGTCTGGAATCAAACCAGGGTCTGTAGTGACGCCTCTAGCACTGAGATGCAGTGCCTTAGACCACTGCGCCACTCGGGAGCCTCATTAAAGAGAATGAACAGTTGCTTCTTTACATTAAAGACAATATTTCATGTCAAAATAATGACCCTGCAACAAAGGCAAAAAATAGATTTCCTGTGTTTTATATACACTGAGTGTACAACACATGAGGAACACCTTCCTAATAATGAGTTGCACCCCCATTTGCCTTCAGAACAGCCTCAGTTCATCAGGGCAGGGACTCTACAAGGTGTCGAAAGAGTTCCACAGGGATGCTGGCCCATGTTGGCTCCAATGCTTCCCACAAGCTGGCTGGATGTCCACTGGGTGGTGGACCATTCTTGATACACACGGAACACTGTTGAGCGTGAAAACCCCAGCCACATCGCAGTTCTTGACACACTCAAACCGGTGGCAACTACTACCATACCCGAATGGCACACATACACAATCCTGTTTCACAAAAGACTATCTCTCCCTGTCTCTCTCTCTCTCTCTCTCTCTCTCTCTCTCTCTCTCTCTCTCTCTCTCTCTCTCTCTCTCTCTCTCTCTCTCTCTCTCTCTGTCTCTCTCTCTCTCTCTCTCTCTCTCTCTCTCTCTCTCAATTCAATGGCTTTATTGGCATGGGAAACATGTGTTAACATTGCCAAAGCAAGTGAGGTAGATAATATATAAAGTGAATATATAAAATGAAATAAACAATAAAAATGAACAGTAAACATTACACATACAGAAGTTTCAAAACAATAAAGACATTACAAATGTCATATTATATATATACAGTGTTTTAACAATGTACAAATGGTTAAAGGACACAAGATAAAATAAATAAGCATAAATATGGGTTGTATTTACAATGGTGTTTGTTCTTCACTGGTTGCCCTTTTCTTGTGGCAACAGGTCACAAATCTTGCTGCTGTGACGGCACACTGTGGAATTTCACCCAGTAGATATGGGAGTTTATCAAAATTGGATTTGTTTTCGAATTCTTTGTGGATCTGTGTAATTTGAGGGAAATATGTATCTCTAATATGGTCATACATTGGGCAGGAGGTTAGGAAGTACAGCTCAGTTTCCACCTCATTTTGTGGGCAGTGAGCACATAGCCTGTCTTCTCTTGAGAGCCATGTCTGCCTACGGCGGCCTTTCTCAATAGCAAGGCTATGCTCACTGAGTCTGTACATAGTCAAAGCTTTCCTTAATTTTGGGTCAGTCACAGTGGTCAGGTATTCTGCCGCTGTGTACTCTCTGTGTAGGGCCAAATAGCATTCTAGTTTGCTCTGTTTTTTTGTTAATTCTTTCCAATGTGTCAAGTAATTATCTTTCTGTTTTCTCATGATATGGTTGGGTCTCTCTCTCTCTCTCTCTCTCTCTTTCTCTCTCTCTCTCGCTCTCTCTCTCTAATCCTAACCCTGTCGACATATCTCTCTCTCTCTCTCTCTCTCTCTCTCTCTCTCTCTCTCTCTCTCTCTCTCTCTCATCCTAACCCTGTTGACATAGCTCACTCTCTCTCTCATCCTAACCCCGTTGACATAGCGCTCTCTCTAATCCTAACCCTGTTGACATAGCTCTCTCTCTCTCATCCTAACCCTGTTGACATAGCTCTCTCTCTCTCATCCTAACCCTGTTGACATAGCTCTCTCTCTCATCCTATCCCTGTTGACATAGCTCTCTCTCTCATCCACACCCTGTTGACATAGCTCTCTCTCATGCTAACCCTGTTGACAGAGCTCTCTCTCTCATCCTGTCCCTGTTGACATAGCTCTCTCTCATCCTATCCCTGTTGACATAGCTCTCTCATCCTAACCCTGTTGACATAGCTCTCTCTCTCATCCTAACCCTGTTGACATAGCTCTCTCTCATCCTATCCCTGTTGACATAGCTCTCTCATCCTAACCCTGTTGACATAGCTCTTTCTCTAATCCTAACCCTGGTGACATAGCTCTCTCTCTCATCCTATCCCTGTTGACATAGCTCTCTCTCATCCTAACCCTGTTGACATAGCTCTTTCTCTCATCCTAACCCTGTTGACATAGCTCTTTCTCTAATCCTAACCCTGGTGACATAGCTCTCTCTCTCATCCTATCCCTGTTGACATAGCTCTTTCTCTAATCCTAACCCTGGTGACATAGCTCTCTCTCATCCTAACCCTGTTGACAGAGCTCTTTCTCTAATCCTAACCCTGTTGACAAAGCTCTCTCTCATCCTTAATCTTCCAAACATGAATGTAATCGTAGTGTCATCGTGTCTAGATTGATCTGGTGTAGAATGTTCCTTTGTTTTACCATTTTTCATCAGTGTTTCATTTAGATATAACCTACCTTCATGAAGTCTCTCTCTCTCTCTCTCTCTCTCTCTCTCTCTGTCTCTGTAACTATTTTTCACGTTCTCTCTCTCTCTCTCTCTCTCTCTCTCTCTCTCTCTCTCTCTCTCTCTCTCTCTCTCTCTCTCTATCACTGTTTGTCTCTGTAACTATTTTTCACGTTCTCTCTCTCTCTCTCCCTCTCTCTCTCTCTCTCTCTCTCTCTATCAATGTTTGTCTCTGTAACTATTTTTCACGTTCTCTCTCTCTCTCTCTCTCTCCTCTCTCTCTCTCTCTCTCTCTCTCTCTCTCTCTCTCTCTCTCTCTCTCTCTCTCTCTCTCTCTCTCTCTCTCTCTCTCTCTGACTGTATGTTTCACTCACTCTTTCTTTACCTCCTTTCTTCTATCCTATTTTGGTCAAAATGAGATGTGTGTGTTTGAGAAAACGTGTAGATTTCTGCTTCACACAAATAAAATTAGATTGTGACGGTGAAAATTAACTAGACCACATTAACCAAATTAACTAACTGGGGCATATTTCACACACTGATGTTCATGGACAACATGTATCTACATCACCCCAGCAATCGCCAGTAGGGGCAAGCTGGCACAGTCTCTGAAAACTAATGAGATTCTATTTCTTTGGCCCATTGCTACGTGCGTTTGTGTGCGTGTTTGCATGCGTGTCTGTGTGTATGCGAGTCTAACAGAGTGTAACGTTCGTCGTGGGGAGAAAGAGAGGAGGACCAATGCGCAACGTGGTAAGTGTTCTGTAACGTGGGGAGAAAGAGAGGAGGACCAATGAGCAGCGCGGTAAGGGTTCTGTAACGTGGGGAGGAAGAGAGGAGGACCAATGAGCAGCGCGGTAAGGGTTCTGTAACGTGGGGAGGAAGAGAGGAGGACCAATGAGCAGCGTGGTAAGGGTTCTGTAACGTGGGGAGAAAGAGAGGAGGACCAATGAGCAGCGCGGTAAGGGTTCTGTAACGTTGGTCGTTGGGAGAAAGAGAGGAGGACCAATGAGCAGCGGGGTAAGGGTTCTGTAACGTTGGTCGTTGGGAGAAAGAGAGGAGGACCAATGAGCAGCGTGGTAAGGGTTCTGTAACGTGGGGAGAAAGAGAGGAGGACCAATGAGCAGCGTGGTAAGGGTTCTGTAACGTGGTGAGAAAGAGAGGAGGACCAATGAGCATCGTGGTAAGGGTTCTGTAACGTGGGGAGAAAGAGAGGAGGACCAATGAGCAGCGTGGTAAGGGTTCTGTAACGTGGGGAGAAAGAGAGGAGGACCAATGAGCATCGTGGTAAGGGTTCTGTAACGTGGGGAGAAAGAGAGGAGGACCAATGAGCATTGTGGTAAGGGTTCTGTAACGTGGGGAGAAAGAGAGGAGGACCAATGAGCAGCGTGGTAAGGGTTCTGTAACGTGGGGAGAAAGAGAGGAGGACCAATGAGCAGCGTGGTAAGGGTTCTGTAACGTGGGGAGAAAGAGAGGAGGACCAATGAGCAGCGTGGTAAGGGTTCTGTAACGTGGGGAGAAAGAGAGGAGGACCAATGAGCATCGTGGTAAGGGTTCTGTAACGTGGGGAGAAAGAGAGGAGGACCAATGAGCATCGTGGTAAGGGATCTGTCACGTGGGGAGAAAGAGAGGAGGACCAATGAGCATCGTGGTAAGGGTTCTGTAACGTGGGGAGAAAGAGAGGAGGACCAATGAGCAGCGTGGTAAGTGTTCTGTAACGTGGGGAGAAAGAGAGGAGGACCAATGAGCAGCGTGGTAAGTGTTCTGTAACGTGGGGAGAAAGAGAGGAGGACCAATGAGCATCGTGGTAAGTGTTCTGTAACGTGGGGAGAAAGAGAGGAGGACCAATGAGCAGCGTGGTAAGGGTTCTGTAACGTGGGGAGAAAGAGAGGAGGACCAATGAGCATCGTGGTAAGGGTTCTGTAACGTGGGGAGAAAGAGAGGAGGACCAATGAGCAGCGTGGTAAGTGTTCTGTAACGTGGGGAGAAAGAGAGGAGGACCAATGAGCAGCGCGGTAAGGGTTCTGTAACGTGGGGAGAAAGAGAGGAGGACCAATGAGCATCGTGGTAAGGGTTCTGTAACGTGGGGAGAAAGAGAGGAGGACCAATGAGCAGCGCGGTAAGGGTTCTGTAACGTGGGGAGAAAGAGAGGAGGACCAATGAGCAGCGCGGTAAGGGTTCTGTAACGTGGGGAGAAAGAGAGGAGGACCAATGAGCAGCGGTAAGGGTTCTGTAACGTGGGGAGAAAGAGAGGAGGACCAATGAGCAGCGCGGTAAGGGATCTGTCACGTGGGGAGAAAGAGAGGAGGACCAATGAGCATCGTGGTAAGGGTTCTGTAACGTGGGGAGAAAGAGAGGAGGACCAATGAGCAGCGCGGTAAGGGTTCTGTAACGTGGGGAGAAAGAGAGGAGGACCAATGAGCAGCGTGGTAAGTGTTCTGTAACGTGGGGAGAAAGAGAGGAGGACCAATGAGCATCGCGGTAAGGGTTCTGTAACGTGGGGAGAAAGAGAGGAGGACCAATGAGCAGCGTGGTAAGGGTTCTGTAACGTGGGGAGAAAGAGAGGAGGACCAATGAGCAGCGTGGTAAGGGTTCTGTAACGTGGGGAGAAAGAGAGGAGGACCAATGAGCAGCGTGGTAAGTGTTCTGTAACGTGGGGAGAAAGAGAGGAGGACCAATGAGCAGCGTGGTAAGGGTTCTGTAACGTGGGGAGAAAGAGAGGAGGACCAATGAGCAGTGTGGTAGGGGTTCTGTAACTTGGGGAGAAAGAGAGGAGGACCAATGAGCAGCGTGGTAGGGGTTCTGTAACGTGGGGAGAAAGAGAGGAGGACCAATGAGCAGCGTGGTAAGGGTTCTGTAACGTGGGGAGAAAGAGAGGAGGACCAATGAGCAGCGTGGTAAGTGTTCTGTAACGTGGGGAGAAAGAGAGGAGGACCAATGAGCAGCGTGGTAAGGGTTCTGTAACGTGGGGAGAAAGAGAGGAGGACCAATGAGCAGCGTGGTAAGGGTTCTGTAACGTGGGGAGAAAGAGAGGAGGACCAATGAGCAGCGTGGTAAGGGTTCTGTAACGTGGGGAGAAAGAGAGGAGGACCAATGAGCAGCGTGGTAAGGGTTCTGTAACGTGGGGAGAAAGAGAGGAGGACCAATGAGCATCGTGGTAAGGGATCTGTCACGTGGGGAGAAAGAGAGGAGGACCAATGAGCATCGTGGTAAGGGTTCTGTAACGTGGGGAGAAAGAGAGGAGGACCAATGAGCAGCGTGGTAAGTGTTCTGTAACGTGGGGAGAAAGAGAGGAGGACCAATGAGCAGCGTGGTAAGTGTTCTGTAACGTGGGGAGAAAGAGAGGAGGACCAATGAGCATCGTGGTAAGTGTTCTGTAACGTGGGGAGAAAGAGAGGAGGACCAATGAGCAGCGTGGTAAGGGTTCTGTAACGTGGGGAGAAAGAGAGGAGGACCAATGAGCATCGTGGTAAGGGTTCTGTAACGTGGGGAGAAAGAGAGGAGGACCAATGAGCAGCGTGGTAAGTGTTCTGTAACGTGGGGAGAAAGAGAGGAGGACCAATGAGCAGCGTGGTAAGGGTTCTGTAACGTGGGAGAAAGAGAGGAGGACCAATGAGCATCGTGGTAAGGGTTCTGTAACGTGGGGAGAAAGAGAGGAGGACCAATGAGCAGCGTGGTAAGGGTTCTGTAACGTGGGGAGAAAGAGAGGAGGACCAATGAGCAGCGGTAAGGGTTCTGTAACGTGGGGAGAAAGAGAGGAGGACCAATGAGCAGCGCGGTAAGGGTTCTGTAACGTGGGGAGAAAGAGAGGAGGACCAATGAGCAGCGCGGTAAGGGATCTGTCACGTGGGGAGAAAGAGAGGAGGACCAATGAGCATCGTGGTAAGGGTTCTGTAACGTGGGGAGAAAGAGAGGAGGACCAATGAGCAGCGCGGTAAGGGTTCTGTAACGTGGGGAGAAAGAGAGGAGGACCAATGAGCAGCGTGGTAAGTGTTCTGTAACGTGGGGAGAAAGAGAGGAGGACCAATGAGCATCGCGGTAAGGGTTCTGTAACGTGGGGAGAAAGAGAGGAGGACCAATGAGCAGCGTGGTAAGGGTTCTGTAACGTGGGGAGAAAGAGAGGAGGACCAATGAGCAGCGTGGTAAGGGTTCTGTAACGTGGGGAGAAAGAGAGGAGGACCAATGAGCAGCGTGGTAAGTGTTCTGTAACGTGGGGAGAAAGAGAGGAGGACCAATGAGCAGCGTGGTAAGGGTTCTGTAACGTGGGGAGAAAGAGAGGAGGACCAATGAGCAGTGTGGTAGGGGTTCTGTAACTTGGGGAGAAAGAGAGGAGGACCAATGAGCAGCGTGGTAGGGGTTCTGTAACGTGGGGAGAAAGAGAGGAGGACCAATGAGCATCGTGGTAAGGGTTCTGTAACGTGGGGAGAAAGAGAGGAGGACCAATGAGCAGCGTGGTAAGTGTTCTGTAACGTGGGGAGAAAGAGAGGAGGACCAATGAGCAGCGTTGTAAGGGTTCTGTAACGTGGGGAGAAAGAGAGGAGGACCAATGAGCAGCGTGGTAAGTGTTCTGTAACGTGGGGAGAAAGAGAGGAGGACCAATGAGCAGCGCGGTAAGGGTTCTGTAACGTGGGGAGAAAGAGAGGAGGACCAATGAGCAGCGCGGTAAGGGTTCTGTAACGTGGGGAGAAAGAGAGGAGGACCAATGAGCAGCGGTAAGGGTTCTGTAACGTGGGGAGAAAGAGAGGAGGACCAATGAGCAGCGGTAAGGGTTCTGTAACGTGGGGAGAAAGAGAGGAGGACCAATGAGCAGCGGTAAGGGTTCTGTAACGTGGGGAGAAAGAGAGGAGGACCAATGAGCAGCGGTAAGGGTTCTGTAACGTGGGGAGAAAGAGAGTAGGACCAATGAGCAGCGGTAAGGGTTCTGTAACGTGGGGAGAAAGAGAGGAGGACCAATGAGCAGCGCGGTAAGGGTTCTGTAACGTGGGGAGAAAGAGAGGAGGACCAATGAGCAGCGCGGTAAGGGTTCTGTAACGTGGGGAGAAAGAGAGGAGGACCAATGAGCAGCGTGGTAAGGGTTCTGTAACGTGGGGAGAAAGAGAGGAGGACCAATGAGCAGCGGTAAGGGTTCTGTAACGTGGGGAGAAAGAGAGGAGGACCAATGAGCAGCGTGGTAAGGGTTCTGTAACGTGGGGAGAAAGAGAGGAGGACCAATGAGCAGCGTGGTAAGTGTTCTGTAACGTGGGGAGAAAGAGAGGAGGACCAATGAGCAGCGTGGTAAGTGTTCTGTAACGTGGGGAGAAAGAGAGGAGGACCAATGAGCATCGTGGTAAGTGTTCTGTAACGTGGGGAGAAAGAGAGGAGGACCAATGAGCAGCGTGGTAAGGGTTCTGTAACGTGGGGAGAAAGAGAGGAGGACCAATGAGCAGCGTGGTAAGGGTTCTGTAACGTGGGGAGAAAGAGAGGAGGACCAATGAGCAGCGTGGTAAGTGTTCTGTAACGTGGGGAGAAAGAGAGGAGGACCAATGAGCAGCGTGGTAAGGGTTCTGTAACGTGGGGAGAAAGAGAGGAGGACCAATGAGCAGCGTGGTAGGGGTTCTGTAACTTGGGGAGAAAGAGAGGAGGACCAATGAGCAGCGTGGTAGGGGTTCTGTAACGTGGGGAGAAAGAGAGGAGGACCAATGAGCAGCGTGGTAAGGGTTCTGTAACGTGGGGAGAAAGAGAGGAGGACCAATGAGCAGCGTGGTAAGTGTTCTGTAACATGGGGAGAAAGAGAGGAGGACCAATGAGCAGCGTGG
>NC_068455.1:74374993-74400417 GCF_023373465.1 Oncorhynchus keta | reverse complement strand
GGTAGGGGTTCTGTAACATTTACATTACATTTACATTTACATTTAAGTCATTTAGCAGACGCTCTTATCCAGAGCGACTTACAAATTGGTGCAAACACCTATGACACCCAGTGGAACAGCCACTTGCATCTAAATCTTGTTGGGGGAAGGGGGGTGAGAAGGATTACTTACCCTTACTTACCCTATCCTAGGTATTCCTTGAAGAGGTGGGGTTTCAGGTGTCTCCGGAAGGTGGTGATTGACTCCGCTGTCCTGGCGTCGTGAGGAGTTTGTTCCACCATTGGGGGCCAGAGCAGCGAACAGTTTTGACTGGGCTGAGCGGGAACTGTACTTCCTCAGTGGTAGGGAGGCGAGCAGGCCAGAGGTGGATGAACGCAGTGCCCTTGTTTGGGTGTAGGGCCTGATCAGAGCCTGGAGGTACTGAGGTGCCGTTCCCCTCACAGCTCCGTAGGCGAGCACCATGGTCTTGTAGCGGATGCGAGCTTCAACTGGAAGCCAGTGGAGAGAGCGGAGGAGCAGGGTGACGTGAGAGAACTTGGGAAGGTTGAACACCAGACGGGCTGCGGCGTTCTGGATGAGTTGTAGGGGTTTAATGGCACAGGCAGGGAGCCCAGCCAACAGCGAGTTGCAGTAATCAAGACGGGAGATGACAAGTGCCTGGATTAGGACCTGCGCCGCTTCCTGTGTGAGGCAGGGTCGTACTCTGCGGATGTTGTAGAGCATGAACCTACAGGAACGGGACACCGCCTTGATGTTAGTTGAGAACGTCAGGGTGTTGTCCAGGATCACGCCAAGGTTCTTAGCGCTCTGGGAGGAGGACACAATGGAGTTGTCAACCGTGATGGCGAGATCATGGAACGGGCAGTCCTTCCCCGGGAGGAAGAGGAGCTCCGTCTTGCTGAGGTTCAGCTTGAGGTGGTGATCCGTCATCCACACTGATATGTCTGCCAGACATGCAGAGATGCGATTCGCCACCTGGTCATCAGAAGGGGAAAGGAGAAGATTAATTGTGTGTCGTCTGCATAGCAATGATAGGAGAGACCATGTGAGGTTATGACAGAGCCAAGTGACTTGGTGTATAGCGAGAATAAGAGAGGGCCTAGAACAGAGCCCTGGGGGACACCAGTGGTGAGAGCGCGTGGTGAGGAGACAGATTCTCGCCACGCCACCTGGTAGGAGCGACCTGTCAGGTAGGACGCAATCCAAGCGTGGGCCGCGCCGGAGATGCCCAACTCGGAGAGGGTGGAGAGGAGGATCTGATGGTTCACAGTATCGAAGGCAGCCGATAGGTCTAGAAGGATGAGAGCAGAGGAGAGAGAGTTAGCTTTAGCAGTGCGGAGCGCCTCCGTGATACAGAGAAGAGCAGTCTCAGTTGAATGACTAGTCTTGAAACCTGACTGATTTGGATCAAGAAGGTCATTCTGAGAGAGATAGCGGTAGAGCTGGCCAAGGACGGCACGCTCAAGAGTTTTGGAGAGAAAAGAGAGAAGGGATACTGGTCTGTAGTTGTTGACATCGGAGGGATCGAGTGTAGGTTTTTTCAGAAGGGGTGCAACTCTCGCTCTCTTGAAGACGGGAGGGACGTAGCCAGCGGTCAGGGATGAGTTGATGAGCGAGGTGAGGTAAGGGAGAAGGTCTCCGGAAATGGTCTGAGAAGAGAGGAGGGATAGGGTCAAGCGGGCAGGTTGTTGGGCGGCCGGCCGTCACAAGACGCGAGATTTCATCTGGAGAGAGAGGGAGAAAGAGGTCAGAGCATAGGGTAGGGCAGTGTGAGCAGAACCAGCGGTGTCGTTTGACTTAGCAAACGAGGATCGGATGTCATCGACCTTCTTTTCAAAATGGTTGACGAAGTCATCTGCAGAGAGGGAGGAGGGGGGAGGATTCAGGAGGGAGGAGAAGGTGGCAAAGAGCTTCCTAGGGTTAGAGGCAGATGCTTGGAATTTAGAATGGTAGAAAGTGGCTTTAGCAGCAGAGACAGAGGAGGAAAATGTAGAGAGGAGGGAGTGAAAGGATGCCAGGTCCGCAGGGAGGCGAGTTTTCCTCCATTTCCGCTCGGCTGCCCGGAGCCCTGTTCTGTAACGTGGGGAGAAAGAGAGGAGGACCAATGAGCAGCGTGGTAGGGGTTCTGTAACGTGGGGAGAAAGAGAGGAGGACCAATGAGCAGCGTGGTAAGTGTTCTGTAACGTGGGGAGAAAGAGAGGAGGACCAATGAGCAGCGCGGTAAGTGTTCTGTAACGTGGGGAGAAAGAGAGGAGGACCAATGAGCAGCGCGGTAAGGGTTCTGTAACGTGGGGAGAAAGAGAGGAGGACCAATGAGCAGCGCGGTAAGGGTTCTGTAACGTGGGGAGAAAGAGAGGAGGACCAATGAGCAGCGCGGTAAGGGTTCTGTAACGTGGGGAGAAAGAGAGGAGGACCAATGAGCAGCGCGGTAAGGGTTCTGTAACGTGGGGAGAAAGAGAGGAGGACCAATGAGCAGCGCGGTAAGGGTTCTGTAACGTGGGGAGAAAGAGAGGAGGACCAATGAGCAGCGCGGTAAGGGTTCTGTAACGTGGGGAGAAAGAGAGGAGGACCAATGAGCAGCGTGGTAAGGGTTCTGTAACGTGGGGAGAAAGAGAGGAGGACCAATGAGCAGCGTGGTAAGGGTTCTGTAACGTGGGGAGAAAGAGAGGAGGACCAATGAGCAGCGTGGTAAGGGTTCATAGCTTTTAATGACGCACTAGAACACTGAAGAAAACAACAAGTAACAAACCAACAGTCCCATAAGGTGAAAGACAAAAACCCTAAACAGGAAATAAATACCCACAACTCAAAAGTGAAGCCAGGCTACCTAAGTATGGTTCCCAATCAGGGACAATGATTGACAGCGGCCTCTGATTGAGAACCATACCAGGCCAAACACAGAATCCCAAATTATAGAAAAAGGAACATAGACAACCCACCCAACTCACGCCCTGGCCATACTAAAACAAAGACATAATAAAAGACAACCCACCCAACTCACGCCCTGACCATACTAAAACAAAGACACAATAAAAGACAACCCACCCAACTCACGCCCTGACCATACTAAAACAAAGACATAATAAAAGACAACCCACCCAACTCACGCCCTGACCATACTAAAACAAAGACATAATAAAAGACAACCCACCCAACTCACGCCCTGACCATACTAAAACAAAGACATAATAAAAGACAACCCACCCAACTCACGCCCTGACCATACTAAAACAAAGACACAATAAAAGACAACCCACCCAACTCACGCCCTGACCATACTAAAACAAAGACACAATAAAAGACAACCCACCCAACTCACGCCCTGACCATACTAAAACAAAGACATAATAAAAGACAACCCACCCAACTCACGCCCTGACCATACTAAAACAAAGACATAATAAAAGACAACCCACCCAACTCACGCCCTGACCATACTAAAACAAAGACACAATAAAAGACAACCCACCCAACTCACGCCCTGACCATACTAAAACAAAGACATAATAAAAGACAACCCACCCAACTCACGCCCTGACCATACTAAAACAAAGACATAATAAAAGACAACCCACCCAACTCACGCCCTGACCATACTAAAACAAAGACATAATAAAAGACAACCCACCCAACTCACGCCCTGACCATACTAAAACAAAGACATAATAAAAGACAACCCACCCAACTCACGCCCTGACCATACTAAAACAAAGACACAATAAAAGACAACCCACCCAACTCACGCCCTGACCATACTAAAACAAAGACATAATAAAAGACAACCCACCCAACTCACGCCCTGACCATACTAAAACAAAGACATAATAAAATAACTAAGATCAGAACGTGACACAGAGTTAAAGTAACTATCCAGTTCTCCCCGATTTTTAGGATATCTGACCTACAATTGATTAATTTCCTTCCAAATATTGTTTATTAAGAATGTAAAAAGCAGCTTGTCCGTGTTGGAATGGTGTAGGCGTATACCAATCATTTTAAATATTCATGGGAGTAGACCGATGATTGGCCAGCTCATCATCTGTTTGAGATACAAGTTTGATGTGTTATTTTTTTCTAAGTGGGTTTTTCTTCTGCAATTTATGCTTTGGCCACAAATACGAGTATAGAATGAGTCAACATTATTTGATTCGAACAGAATATTAACTTTTAACAGTTGGATTTTTACTGGACAGTTACTCTAAGAACGTACCAGAAACTCCCTCCACAGCTTAACATGTCCCCTGTGGAACTGTCAAACCTTCTTTTGGGGCAGTCAGTTGGGCTTGTGTCAGGCGGTACTTGCTAAGCAGCGTGACTTCCTGAAACACGTGCGTCTGTATGCGTGTCACTACAAAACCACCCAATCCTTCCATGCTCTTCCTTATTGGTTAACATGTTATTTGTCATAAAACAGGAAAACCACTTGTATTAACAAGATCAAATCCTCTGTATTTACAAATCAATTTTTCTCCCCCCTCCGCTGTTTCCTGCACCACCACCCCTTCAGAGTCCTCACCTCCTCCCTGTAGACTGTCTCACCTCCTCCCTGTAGACTGTCTCACCTCCTCCCTGTAGACTGTCTCACCTCCTCCCTGTAGGCTGTCTCACCTCCTCCCTGTAGACTGTCTCACCTCCTCCCTGTAGACTGTCTCACCTCCTCCCTGTAGGCTGTCTCACCTCCTCCCTGTAGGCTGTCTCACCTCCTCCCTGTAGACTGTCTCACCTCCTCCCTGTAGACTGTCTCACCTCCTCCCTGTAGACTGTCTCACCTCCTCCCTGTAGACTGTCTCACCTCCTCCCTGTAGACTGTCTCACCTCCTCCCTGTAGACTGTCTCACCTCCTCCCTGTAGACTGTCTCACCTCCTCCCTGTAGACTGTCTCACCTCCTCCCTGTAGGCTGTCTCACCTCCTCCCTGTAGACTGTCTCACCTCCTCCCTGTAGACTGTCTCACCTCCTCCCTGTAGACTGTCTCACCTCCTCCCTGTAGACTGTCTCACCTCCTCCCTGTAGGCTGTCTCACCTCCTCCCTGTAGGCTGTCTCACCTCCTCCCTGTAGACTGTCTCACCTCCTCCCTGTAGACTGTCTCACCTCCTCCCTGTAGACTGTCTCACCTCCTCCCTGTAGACTGTCTCACCTCCTCCCTGTAGACTGTCTCACCTCCTCCCTGTAGACTGTCTCACCTCCTCCCTGTAGACTGTCTCACCTCCTCCCTGTAGACTGTCTCACCTCCTCCCTGTAGACTGTCTCACCTCCTCCCTGTAGGCTGTCTCACCTCCTCCCTGTAGACTGTCTCACCTCCTCCCTGTAGACTGTCTCACCTCCTCCCTGTAGACTGTCTCACCTCCTCCCTGTAGACTGTCTCACCTCCTCCCTGTAGGCTGTCTCACCTCCTCCCTGTAGGCTGTCTCACCTCCTCCCTGTAGACTGTCTCACCTCCTCCCTGTAGACTGTCTCACCTCCTCCCTGTAGACTGTCTCACCTCCTCCCTGTAGGCTGTCTCACCTCCTCCCTGCAGGCTGTCTCACCTCCTCCCTGTAGACTGTCTCACCTCCTCCCTGTAGACTGTCTCACCTCCTCCCTGTAGACTGTCTCACCTCCTCCCTGTAGACTGTCTCACCTCCTCCCTGTAGACTGTCTCACCTCCTCCCTGTAGACTGTCTCACCTCCTCCCTGTAGACTGTCTCACCTCCTCCCTGTAGACTGTCTCACCTCCTCCCTGTAGACTGTCTCACCTCCTCCCTGTAGACTGTCTCACCTCCTCCCTGTAGGCTGTCTCACCTCCTCCCTGTAGACTGTCTCACCTCCTCCCTGTAGACTGTCTCACCTCCTCCCTGTAGGCTGTCTCACCTCCTCCCTGTAGACTGTCTCACCTCCTCCCTGTAGACTGTCTCACCTCCTCCCTGTAGACTGTCTCACCTCCTCCCTGTAGACTGTCTCACCTCCTCCCTGTAGACTGTCTCACCTCCTCCCTGTAGACTGTCTCACCTCCTCCCTGTAGGCTGTCTCACCTCCTCCCTGTAGGCTGTCTCACTTCCTCCCTGTAGAATGTCTCGTTGTTGTTGGTAATCACCACTTTTGTGTCGTCAGCAAACTTGATGATTGAGCGGAAGGTGTTGAGGATCAACGTGGTGGAGGTGTTGAGGATCAACGTGGTGGAGGTGTTGAGGATCAACGTGGTGGAGATGTTGAGGATCAATGTGGTGGAGGTGTTGAGGATCAACGTGGTGGAGGTGTTGAGGATCAACGTGGTGGAGGTGTTGAGGATCAACGTGGTGGAGGTGTTGAGGATCAACGTGGTGGAGATGTTGAGGATCAATGTGGTGGAGGTGTTGAGGATCAACGTGGTGGAGGTGTTGAGGATCAACGTGGTGGAGGTGTTGAGGATCAACGTGGTGGAGATGTTGAGGATCAATGTGGTGGAGGTGTTGAGGATCAACGTGGTGGAGGTGTTGAGGATCAACGTGGTGGAGGTGTTGAGGATCAACGTGGTGGAGGTGTTGAGGATCAACGTGGTGAAGGTGTTGAGGATCAACGTGGTGGAGGTGTTGAGGATCAACGTGGTGGAGGTGTTGAGGATCAACGTGGTGGAGGTGTTGAGGATCAACGTGGTGGAGGTGTTGAGGATCAACGTGGTGAAGGTGTTGAGGATCAACGTGGTGGAGGTGTTGAGGATCAACGTGGTGGAGGTGTTGAGGATCAACGTGGTGAAGGTGTTGAGGATCAACGTGGTGGAGGTGTTGAGGATCAACGTGGTGGAGGTGTTGAGGATCAACGTGGTGGAGGTGTTGAGGATCAACGTGGTGGAGGTGTTGAGGATCAACGTGGTGGAGGTGTTGAGGATCAACGTGGTGAAGGTGTTGAGGATCAACGTGGTGGAGGTGTTGAGGATCAACGTGGTGGAGGTGTTGAGGATCAACGTGGTGAAGGTGTTGAGGATCAACGTGGTGGAGGTGTTGAGGATCAACGTGGTGGAGGTGTTGAGGATCAACGTGGTGGAGGTGTTGAGGATCAACGTGGTGGAGGTGTTGAGGATCAACGTGGTGGAGTTGTTGAGGATCAACGTGGTGAAGGTGTTGAGGATCAACGTGGTGGAGGTGTTGAGGATCAACGTGGTGGAGGTGTTGAGGATCAACGTGGTGGAGGTGTTGAGGATCAACGTGGTGGAGGTGTTGAGGATCAACGTGGTGGAGGTGTTGAGGATCAACGTGGTGGAGGTGTTGAGGATCAACGTGGTGAAGGTGTTGAGGATCAACGTGGTGGAGGTGTTGAGGATCAACGTGGTGGAGGTGTTGAGGATCAACGTGGTGGAGGTGTTGAGGATCAACGTGGTGGAGGTGTTGAGGATCAACGTGGTGGAGGTGTTGAGGATCAACGTGGTGGAGGTGTTGTTTCCTATCTTCTCCACCTGGGGACGGCCCATCAGGAACTCTAGGCCTCAGTTGCACGGGTTTCAGACCCAGGGCCCCGAGCTTAATGGTGAGAGGGTACTATGATGATGAAGGCTGAGCTACAGTCAATGAACATAATTATTACTTAGGTATTCCTCTTGTCCAGATGGGGAAGGGCAGTGTGCAGTGGGATGGAGATTGCATCGTCTGTGGATCTATTGAGGCAGTATGCAAATTGCAGTGGGTCTAGGGTGTCGTGTAAGTCTGGGATTCTCTGGAGTCCCTGCCACATGCATCTCCTGTCTGAGCCGTTGAATTGCGACTCTGTTCTTGTACTGTAGTTGTTGCCTCTTTGAGTTGCCTCGTGGAGGACATCGCTGCTCTGTTTGTACATCTCCATGTTCTCAGTTGCCTTCAAAGTGATGGTTCGAGCTTTCAGTTTTGCACGAATCTATCTATCCACTATTGTTTTATTTTAATAAGTTCTAATTGTCACCGTGGGAACAACATCCTCTTCCTGATGTACTCAGTCACCGTGGGAACAACATCCTCTTCCTGATGTACTCAGTCACCGTGGGAACAACATCCTCTTCCTGATGTCACTGATTCAGTGTTTATGTCAATATTATTTTCAGATGCTACCTAGAAAATGTCTCAGTCCACGTGATCAAAACAATCTTGAAGCTTGGATTCCGATTGGTCAGATCAACGTTGAACAGTCCTTACCATGGGTACTTCCTGTTTAAGTTTCTGTCTATAAGAGGGGAAGAGGCATGATCTGATTTGCCCGAAGGGAGGGCGGGTGTATGTGAGTGTGTGTGTGTGTGTGTGTGTGTGTGTGTGTGTGTGTGTGTGTGTGTGTGTGTGTGTGTGTGTGTGTGTGTGTGTGTGTGTGTGTGTGTGTGTGTGTGTGTGTGTGTGTGTGTGTGTGTGTGTGTGTGTGTGTGTGTGTGAGTGTGTGAGAGAGAGAGTGTGTGTGTGAGAGAGTTCACTACAGCTACCCGTCACAACCTCTCTGAAACTAAAAGCCCAAAAGCCACGAGTCAGGAGTTCAATTTAACCTTATCCAAAAAAGCCCACACTAATCCATGGGCATAATGTAAAAAGCAAAATGATACATTAAAGGGACAATCTGAAGTTCAAACAACAACAAAGCGGTCACCTCCGCCAAAAGACCAAAAATATATGAACCAATCCCAGATTGCCCCCTTAATACCGAGGCAACTATGATTGGACAGAAGTCTCATTTCTTTCTCGGGTTGGGAAAAGAGAATGTGAATGCAGCAATCTGACTCTACCCTGCTTCACTACACCTGGAGTGTACCCCCTGTGTGTGTGTGTGTGTGTGTGTGTGTGTGTGTGTGTGTGTGTGTGTGTGTGTGTGTGTGTGTGTGTGTGTGTGTGTGTGTGTGTGTGTGTGTGTGTGTGAGCGTGCGCGTGCGCGCATGCGTGTGTGTGTGTGTGTGTGTGTGTGTGTGTGTGTGTGTGTGTGTGTGTGTGTGTGTGTGTGTGTGTGTGTGTGTGTGTGTGTGTGTGTGTGTGTGTGTGTGTGTGTGCGTGCGTCTTGGGGACAGTAATAGGTTATTTTATTTGTGGAATTCAAGAGGGGATGGTGAATGATTGTTTTTGGTTCCCCCCTGTTCGTAGCCAGCCTATAGCAGACTGTCTCTACAAGGTTTGTTTAGAGTCCAGCAAGGCTAAATATAAGCATTACATAACAGTTATACCTCTATCTAATTGTGCTCCAGTCTAGATGTCTAAGACAGGCACAGCTGGTCCACAGATGGTCCAGGGTAGATTACAAGTAAACAAAGACAAAGATAAAACAACCTAAACAGAATGTGAATAAAAAAAAACTAATTCAGTTATACTGAGATAGTTTATTTATTTCCATTTATATACATACTGCATAGTGATGGTTGGCGGTTGTGAAGGTGACTATTGGTGGGATGGAGGGGGGGAGAAGGAGAGCAATAAAATGACCGTTGTGACAGTCACGTTAGAGTGCAAGAGAGACAGAGAGGGAGAGAGAGAAAGAGAGGGAGAGAGAGAGACAGAGCAGGAGAGGGATGGAGAGAAAGAGAGGGAGAGAGAGAGAGAGAGCAGGAGAGGGATGGAGAGAGAGAAAGAACTGGGGAGACAGTGACAGAGAAAGATCAGGGGAGAGAAGGAGACAGAGAGAGAGGGGGAGAAAAAGGGAGACAGAGAGGGAGACAGAGAGAGAGGGGGAGAAAAAGAGAGAAAGAGAGGGAGACAGAGAGGGAGACAGAGAGAGAGGGGGAGAAAAAGAGAGAAAGAGAGGGAGACAGAGAGGGAGACAGAGAGAGAGGGGGAGAAAAAGAGAGAAAGAGAGGTAGACAGAGAAGGAGACAGAGAGAGAAAGTATCATAAATACTTTAGATTACCTCCTGTATACTGTTGGATGAGGGGTGAGTTGATTACCTCCTGTATACTGTTGGATGAGGGGTGAGTTGATTACCTCCTGTATCCTGTTGGATGAGGGGTGAGTTGATTACCTCCTGTATCCTGTTGGATGAGGGGTGAGTTGATTACCTCCTGTATACTGTTGGATGAGGGGTGAGTTGATTACCTCCTGTATCCTGTTGGATGAGGGGTGAGTTGATTACCTCCTGTATCCTGTTGGATGAGGGGTGAGTTGATTACCTCCTGTATACTGTTGGATGAGGGGTGAGTTGATTACCTCCTGTATACTGCTGGATGAGGGGTGAGTTGATTACCTCCTGTATACTGTTGGATGAGGGGTGAGTTGATTACCTCCTGTATCCTTTTGGATGAGGGGTGAGTTGGCAATACAGGTGCCTTCTTTTGACTCGTTTCTCACAACAACAAAGAGGTCACCTCCTCTTATTTTCCTCTCACAACAACAAAGAGGTCACCTCCTCTTATTTCCCTCTCACAACAACAAAGAGGTCACCTCCTCGTATTTCCCTCTCACAACAAAGAGGTCACCTCCTCTTATTTTCCTCTCACAACAGGAAAATAATGCTACATCAACAGGAAATCAAATCAAAGCAAATCACATTTCATTTTATTTGTCACATGCAGATGTTATTGCGAGTGTAGCGAAATGCTTGTGCTTCTAGTTCCCGACAGACCAGTAATACCTAACAAGTAATCCAACAATTCCCCAACAACAACCTTATACACACAAGTGTAAAGGAATGAATAAGAATATGTACATATAAATATATGGATGAGCGATGACCGAACGGCATAGGCAGAATGCAGTAGATGGTATAGAGTACAGTATATACATATGAGATGAGTAATGTAGGGTATGTAAACATTATCTTAAGTGGCATCGTTTTTAAAACTTCTTAGAGATAGGGGGCAGTGTTTTAAAACTTAGAGATAGGGGGCAGTGTTTTGACGTCCGGATTCCGCCTGTCTGACTTCCCCAAAGTAAACTGCCTGCTGCTCAGGCCCAGAAGCTAGGATATGCATATTATTAGTAGATTTGGATAGAAAACACTCTAAAACTGTTTGAATAATGTCTGTGAGTATAACAGAACTGATTTGGCAGGCGAAACCCCAAACCATCCAAGGCAACAACAAAAATTGGGGTCAATCTGTTTTCCATTAATTTTCTAAGGTAAGCCCTTTTTTTATTTTATTATTATTATTATTTTTTTAACCCTTTTTCTCCCCAATTTCGTGGTATCCAATTGTTAAGTAGCTACTATCTTGTCTCATCGCTACAACTCCCGTACGGGGTCGAGAGAGACGGAGGTTGAAAGTCATGCGTCCTCCGATACACAACCCAACAAAGCCGCACTGCTTCTTAATACAGCGCGCATCCAACCCGGAAGCCAGCCGCACCAATGTGTCGGAGGAAACACCGTGCACCTGGCAACCTTGGTTAGCGCGCATTGCGCCCGGCCCGCCACAGGAGTCGCTGGTGCGCGATGAGACAAGGATATCCCTACCGGCCAAGCCCTCCCTAACCCGGACGACGCTAGGCCAATTGTGCGTCGTCCCACGGACCTTCCGGTCGCGGCCGGTTGCGACAGAGCCTGGGCGCAAACCCAGGGTCTCTGGTGGCACAGCTGGCGCTGCAGTACAACGCCCTTAACCACTGCGCCACCCGGGAGTGGTAAGCCCTTTTTAATAGGAATCTGGTTGCAGTTCCTATAGCTTCCACTAGATGTCAACAGTCTTTAGAAATTGGTTGATGTTTTTCTTTTGAGAAATGAAGAAGTAACCATGTTCTTTTCATGTGTCACACAAAGGGACTCAAGTCTTTTGGTGCACACAACCTGGAACGCGCTTCACTTTGTTTTCGTCCTGTATTGAACACAGTTTATCCCGTCTTAAATTGTATCTTGATGATTGAGTTGGAGGCGTGCATGGTTACGCAGCCTTGGGTGAACAGGGAGTACAGGAGAGGGCTGAGAACGCACCCTTGTGGGGCCCTAATGTTGAGGATCTGCGGGGTGGAGATGTTGTTTCCTACCCTCACCACCTGGGGGCGGCCCGTCAGGAAGTCCAGGACCCAGTTGCACAGGGCGGGGTCGAGCTGTAGTCGATGAACATCATTCCTACATAGGTATTCCTCTTTCCAGATGGGTTAGGGCAGTGTGCAGTGTGATTGCGATTGCGTCGTCTTTGGACCTATTGGGGCGGTAAGCAAATTGGAGTTGGTCTAGGGTGTCAGGAAGGGTGGAGGTGATATGGTCCTTGACTAGTCTCTCAAAGCACTTCATGATGACAGAAGTCAGTGCTACGGGGCGATAGTCATTTAGTTCAGTTACCTTTGCCTTCTTGGGTACAAGAACAATGGTGGCCATCTTGAAGCATGTGGGGACAGAAGACTGGGATAGGGAGAGATTGAATATGTCCGTTAACACTCCAGCTAGCTGGTCTGCGCATGGTCTGAGGATGCGGCTAGGGATGCTGTCTGGGCCGGCAGGGCCTTGCGAGGGTTAACACGTTTAAATGTTTTACTCACAACAACCACGGAGGAGGAGAGCCCACAGTCCTTGGTAGCGGGCTGTGTCGGTGGCACTGTATTGTCCTCAAAGCGAGCAAATAAGTTGTTTAGTTTGTCTGGGAGCAAGACATCGTGGTCCGCGACGGGGCTGCTTTTCTTTTTGTAGTCCATGATTGATTGTAGACCCTGCCACATACCTGTGAATTGTTAGGCGTCGTGAAGTGGAAAACATATTGGATCCTCCCTTGTTGCCAGGCGTCATTAAGTGGGAAACATATTGGATCCCCCCTTGTTGCCAGGTGTCGTTAAGTGGAAAACATATTGGATCCTCCCTTGTTGCCAGCCATCGTGAAGTGGGAAACATATTGGATCCTCCCTTGTTGCCAGGTGTCGTTAAGTGGAAAACATATTGGATCCTCCCTTGTTGCCAGGCGTCGTTAAGTGGAAAACATATTGGATCCCCCTTGTTGCCAGGTGTCGTTAAGTGGAAAACATATTGGATCCTCCCTTGTTGCCAGGCGTCGTTAAGTGGAAAACATATTGGATCCTCCCTTGTTGCCAGCCGTCGTGAAGTGGGAAACATGTTGGATCCTCCCTTGTTGCCAGCCGTCGTGAAGTGGGAAACATATTGGATCCTCCCTTGTTGCCAGCCGTCGTGAAGTGGGAAACATATTGGATCCTCCCTTGTTGCCAACCGTCGTGAAGTGGGAAACATGTTGGATCCTCCCTTGTTGCCAGGCGTCGTTAAGTGGAAAACATATTGGATCCTCCCTTGTTGCCAGGCGTCGTAAAGTGGGAAACATATTGGATCCTCCCTTGTTGCCAGGCGTCATGAAGTGGAAAACATTGAATCCTCCCTTGTTGCCAGGCGTCGTGAAGTGAATAGTGGAAAACATATTGGATCCCCCTTGTTGCCAGGCGTCGTTAAGTGGAAAACATATTGGATCCTCCCTTGTTGCCAGGCGTCGTGAAGTGGGAAACATATTGGATCCTCCCTTGTTGCCAGGTGTCGTTAAGTGGGAAACATATTGGATACCCCTTGTTGCTAGGCGTCATGAAGTGGAAAACATTGAATCCTCCCTTGTTGCCAGGCGTCGTGAAGTGAATAGTGGAAAACATATTGGATCCCCCTTGTTGCCAGGCGTCGTTAAGTGGAAAACATATTGGATCCTCCCTTGTTGCCAGGCGTCGTTAAGTGGAAAACATATTGGATCCTCCCTTGTTGCCAGGCGTCGTAAAGTGGGAAACATATTGGATCCTCCCTTGTTGCCAGGCGTCGTGAAGTGGGAAACATATTGGATTCTCCCTTGTTGCCAGGCGTCGTGAAGTGGGAAACATATTGGATACCCCTTGTTGCTAGGCGTCATGAAGTGGAAAACATTGAATCCTCCCTTGTTGCCAGGCGTCGTGAAGTGAATAGTGGAAAACATATTGGATCCCCCCTTGTTGCCAGGCGTCGTTAAGTGGAAAACATATTGGATCCTCCCTTGTTGCCAGGCGTCGTGAAGTGGGAAACATATTGGATCCTCCCTTGTTGCCAGGCGTCGTTAAGTGGGAAACATATTGGATCCTCCCTTGTTGCCAGGCGTCGTGAAGTGGGAAACATATTGGATCCTCCCTTGTTGCCAGGCGTCGTGAAGTGGGAAACATATTGGATCCTCCCTTGTTGCCAGCCGTCGTGAAGTGGGAAACATATTGGATCCTCCCTTGTTGCCAGGCGTCGTAAAGTGGGAAACATATTGGACCTCCCTTGTTGCCAGGCGTCGTGAAGTGGGAAACATATTGGATCCTTAGGAGACACCTATGACCACAATATGTTGCTAGTCGTAGAATGTTATATAAATGACATATAATTTATTCCATTGGGTTTACTCAATCTATTTCCTCACCCCACACATACAATTTAAAACTGAGTTCAGCTACACAAGTAAATGAATAAATCTGATGAAAGATTGTGCTTTAGAAACACGGCAGTGATTCACATTTCTTTTGAATATAGTTTTCTAAAAGGCAAGGTTTTCAACGTTTTATTTATTTGTAATCATAGTGGAAAGCAGAGTATTACAGAGTAAGACATGACACAGTTCAGTCAGAGGGACCGTTGCTCTCCGAGTGCCTTGTTAAATGAAAAAAATGACATTCTTTAAGAGCAAAAGAGAAAAATGTTGTTTTTTTACTGCTAAATTGGCGGGGTTTGTGGAGTCTCAGACTACCTGGGGTGTATGTGCTGAGTGAACTCAATGGGAGACAGCACTCTTTAACGTCAGACTGTTCAGTTTCCTTACTGGACAGGAACACCTTGAAAAACTGCTTTTGTGGCCATTTCTTTACGTTTCTTTATTTAAAAATGTTTTCTTGTTGCTTATCACTTTGATAGTATAAGACATTCTAATGGAATACTGAATGTAATGGGGTCTCAATAGTATATGACATTCTAATGGAATACTGAATGTAATGGGGTCTCAATAGTATATGACATTCTAATGGAATACTGAATGTAATGGGGTCTCAATAGTATATGACATTCTAATGGAATACTGAATGTAATGGGTCTCAATAGTATATGACATTCTAATGGAATACTGAATGTAATGGGGTCTCAATAGTATATGACATTCTAATGGAATACTGAATGTAATGGGTCTCAATAGTATATAACATTCTAATGGAATACTGAATGTAATGGGGTCTCAATAGTATATGACATTCTAATGGAATACTGAATGTAATGGGGTCTCAATAGTATATGACATTCTAATGGAATACTGAATGTAATGGGTTCTCAATAGTATATAACATTCTAATGGAATACTGAATGTAATGGGTCTCAATAGTATATAACATTCTAATGGAATACTGAATGTAATGGGTCTCAATAGTATATGACATTCTAATGGAATACTGAATGTAATGGGTTCTCAATAGTATATAACATTCTAATGGAATACTGAATGTAATGGGGTCTCAATAGTATATGACATTCTAATGGAATACTGAATGTAATGGGGTCTCAATAGTATATGACATTCTAATGGAATACTGAATGTAATGGGTTCTCAATAGTATATGACATTCTAATGGAATACTGAATGTAATGGGGTCTCAATAGTATATGACATTCTAATGGAATACTGAATGTAATGGGTTCTCAATAGTATATGACATTCTAATGGAATACTGAATGTAATGGGTTCTCAATAGTATATGACATTCTAATGGAATACTGAATGTAATGGGGTCTCAATAGTATATGACATTCTAATGGAATACTGAATGTAATGGGTTCTCAATAGTATATGACATTCTAATGGAATACTGAATGTAATGGGGTCTCAATAGTATATGACATTCTAATGGAATACTGAATGTAATGGGTTCTCAATAGTATATGACATTCTAATGGAATACTGAATGTAATGGGTCTCAATAGTATATGACATTCTAATGGAATACTGAATGTAATGGGTCTCAATAGTATATGACATTCTAATGGAATACTGAATGTAATGGGTCTCAATAGTATATGACATTCTAATGGAATACTGAATGTAATGGGTTCTCAATAGTATATGACATTCTAATGGAATACTGAATGTAATGGGTTCTCAATAGTATATGACATTCTAATGGAATACTGAATGTAATGGGGTCTCAATAGTATATGACATTCTAATGGAATACTGAATGTAATGGGGTCTCAATAGTATATGACATTCTAATGGAATACTGAATGTAATGGGTTCTCAGTAGTATATGACATTCTAATGGAATACTGAATGTAATGGGTCTCAATAGTATATGACATTCTAATGGAATACTGAATGTAATGGGTTCTCAATAGTATATGACATTCGAATGGAATACTGAATGTAATGGGTCTCAATAGTATATGACATTCTAATGGAATACTGAATGTAATGGGTTCTCAATAGTATATGACATTCGAATGGAATACTGAATGTAATGGGTCTCAATAGTATATGACATTCTAATGGAATACTGAATGTAATGGGTCTCAATAGTATATGACATTCTAATGGAATACTGAATGTAATGGGTCTCAATAGTATATGACATTCTAATGGAATACTGAATGTAATGGGTCTCAATAGTATATGACATTCCAATGGAATACTGAATGTAATGGGGTCTCAATAGTATATGACATTCTAATGGAATACTGAATGTAATGGGTCTCAATAGTATATGACATTCCAATGGAATACTGAATGTAATGGGGTCTCAATAGTATATGACATTCTAATGGAATACTGAATGTAATGGGTTCTCAATAGTATATGACATTCTAATGGAATACTGAATGTAATGGGTCTCAATAGTATATGACATTCTAATGGAATACTGAATGTAATGGGTCTCAATAGTATATGACATTCTAATGGAATACTGAATGTAATGGGTTCTCAATAGTATATGACATTCTAATGGAATACTGAATGTAATGGGGTCTCAATAGTATATGACATTCTAATGGAATACAGAATGTAATGGGTTCTCAATAGTATATGACATTCTAATGGAATACTAAATGTAATGGGTCTCAATAGTATATGACATTCTAATGGAATACTGAATGTCATGGGTTCTCAATAGTATATGACATTCTAATGGAATACTGAATGTAATGGGTCTCAATAGTATATGACATTCTAATGGAATACTGAATGTAATGGGTTCTCAATAGTATATGACATTCGAATGGAATACTGAATGTAATGGGTCTCAATAGTATATGACATTCTAATGGAATACTGAATGTAATGGGTCTCAATAGTATATGACATTCTAATGGAATACTGAATGTAATGGGTCTCAATAGTATATGACATTCTAATGGAATACTGAATGTAATGGGTCTCAATAGTATATGACATTCCAATGGAATACTGAATGTAATGGGGTCTCAATAGTATATGACATTCTAATGGAATACTGAATGTAATGGGTCTCAATAGTATATGACATTCCAATGGAATACTGAATGTAATGGGGTCTCAATAGTATATGACATTCTAATGGAATACTGAATGTAATGGGTTCTCAATAGTATATGACATTCTAATGGAATACTGAATGTAATGGGTCTCAATAGTATATGACATTCTAATGGAATACTGAATGTAATGGGTCTCAATAGTATATGACATTCTAATGGAATACTGAATGTAATGGGTCTCAATAGTATATGACATTCTAATGGAATACTGAATGTAATGGGTCTCAATAGTATATGACATTCTAATGGAATACTGAATGTAATGGGTTCTCAATAGTATATGACATTCTAATGGAATACTGAATGTAATGGGTCTCAATAGTATATGACATTCTAATGGAATACTGAATGTAATGGGTCTCAATAGTATATGACATTCTAATGGAATACTGAATGTAATGGGTCTCAATAGTATATGACATTCCAATGGAATACTGAATGTAATGGGGTCTCAATAGTATATGACATTCTAATGGAATACTGAATGTAATGGGTTCTCAATAGTATATGACATTCTAATGGAATACTGAATGTAATGGATTCTCAATAGTATATGACATTCTAATGGAATAATGAATGTAATGGGTCTCAATAGTATATGACATTCTAATGGAATACTGAATGTAATGGATTCTCAATAGTATATGACATTCTAATGGAATAATGAATGTAATGGGTCTCAATAGTATAAGACATTCTAATGGAATACTGAATGTAATGGGGTCTCAATAGTATATGACATTCTAATGGAATACTGAATGTAATGGGTCTCAATAGTATATGACATTCTAATGGAATACTGAATGTAATGGGGTCTCAATAGTATATGACATTCTAATGGAATACTGAATGTAATGGGGTCTCAATAGTATATGACATTCTAATGGAATACTGAATGTAATGGGGTCTCAATAGTATATGACATTCTAATGGAATACTGAATGTAATGGGGTCTCAATAGTATATGACATTCTAATGGAATACTGAATGTAATGGGTCTCAATAGTATATGACATTCTAATGGAATACTGAATGTAATGGGTCTCAATAGTATATGACATTCTAATGGAATACTGAATGTAATGGGTCTCAATAGTATATGACATTCTAATGGAATACTGAATGTAATGGGTCTCAATAGTATATGACATTCCAATGGAATACTGAATGTAATGGGTCTCAATAGTATATGACATTCTAATGGAATAATGAATGTAATGGGTCTCAATAGTATATGACATTCTAATGGAATACTGAATGTAATGGATTCTCAATAGTATATGACATTCTAATGGAATACTGAATGTAATGGGGTCTCAATAGTATATGACATTCTAATGGAATACTGAATGTAATGGGTTCTCAATAGTATATGACATTCTAATGGAATACTGAATGTAATGGGTCTCAATAGTATATGACATTCTAATGGAATACTGAATGTAATGGGTCTCAATAGTATATGACATTCTAATGGAATACTGAATGTAATGGGTTCTCAGTAGTATATGACATTCTAATGGAATACTGAATGTAATGGGTTCTCAATAGTATATGACATTCTAATGGAATACTGAATGTAATGGGTCTCAATAGTATATGACATTCTAATGGAATACTGAATGTAATGGGTTCTCAATAGTATATGACATTCTAATGGAATACTGAATGTAATGGGTCTCAATAGTATATGACATTCTAATGGAATACTGAATGTAATGGGGTCTCAATAGTATATGACATTCTAATGGAATACTGAATGTAATGGGTCTCAATAGTATATGACATTCTAATGGAATACTGAATGTAATGGGTTCTCAATAGTATATGACATTCTAATGGAATACTGAATGTAATGGGTCTCAATAGTATATGACATTCTAATGGAATACTGAATGTAATGGGTTCTCAATAGTATATGACATTCTAATGGAATACTGAATGTAATGGGTTCTCAGTAGTATATGACATTCTAATGGAATACTGAATGTAATGGGGTCTCAATAGTATATGACATTCTAATGGAATACTGAATGTAATGGGGTCTCAATAGTATATGACATTCTAATGGAATACTGAATGTAATGGGGTCTCAGTAGTATAAGACATTCTAATGGAATACTGAATGTAATGGGGTCTCAGTAGTATAAGACATTCTAATGGAATACTGAATGTAATGGGTTCTCAATAGTATATGACATTCTAATGGAATACTGAATGTAATGGGTCTCAATAGTATATGACATTCTAATGGAATACTGAATGTAATGGGTTCTCAGTAGTATATGACATTCTAATGGAATACTGAATGTAATGGGGTCTCAATAGTATATGACATTCTAATGGAATACTGAATGTAATGGGTCTCAATAGTATATGACATTCTAATGGAATACTGAATGTAATGGGTCTCAATAGTATAAGACATTCTAATGGAATACTGAATGTAATGGGTTCTCAGTAGTATATGACATTCTAATGGAATACTGAATGTAATGGGTCTCAATAGTATATGACATTCTAATGGAATACTGAATGTAATGGGTCTCAATAGTATATGACATTCTAATGGAATAATGAATGTAATGGGTCTCAATAGTATATGACATTCTAATGGAATACTGAATGTAATGGGTTCTCAATAATTGATGGAATGAAATGGGATCTCAATCGAATATACAATTCTGATTAAATGTGAAATGAAAAGTGATTTCAATTAAATATGGAATGAAGTTAATATGGAATGAAGTTAATATGGAATGTAGTTAATATGGAATGTAGTTAATATGGAATGTAGTTAATATGGAATGTAGTTAATATGGAATGTAGTTAATATGGAATGTAGTTAATATGGAATGTAGTTAATATGGAATGGGGTGGGATTCGACAGTGTTATAGTTCAGTGTTAACCCAGAGGGAGAGGGAGAGACAGGGTGGAGAGGGAGAGACAGGGTGGAGAGGGAGATACAGGGTGGAGAGAGAGAGACAGGGTGGAGAGGAAGAGACAGGGTGGAGAGAGAGAGACAGGGTGGAGAGAGAGACAGGGTGGAGAGGGAGAGACAAACAAGCTAAGCGTCAGTACAGAGACAAAGTAGAATCTCAATTCAACGGCTCAGACACAAGAGGCATGTGGCAGGATCTACAGTCAATCACGGACTACAAGAAGAAATCCAGCCCAGTCACGGACCAGGATGTCTTGCTCCCAGGCAGACTAAATAACTTTTTTGCCCGCTTTGAGGACAATACAGTGCCACTGACACGGCCTGCAACGAAAACATGCGGACTCTCCTTCACTGCAGCCGAGGTGAGTAAGACATTTAAACGTGTTAACCCTCGCAAGGCTGCAGGCCCAGACGGCATCCCCAGCCGCGCCCTCAGAGCATGCGCAGACCAGCTGGCCGGTGTGTTTACGGACATATTCAATGAATCCCTATACCAGTCTGCTGTTCCCACATGCTTCATGAGGGCCACCATTGTTCCTGTTCCCAAGAAAGCTAAGGTAACTGAGCACTCACTTCTGTCATCATGAAGTGCTTTGAGAGACTAGTCAAGGACCATATCACCTCCACCCTACCTGACACCCTAGACCCACTCCAATTTGCTTACCGCCCAAATAGGTCCACAGACGATGCAATCTCAACCACACTGCACACTGCCCTAACCCATCTGGACAAGAGGAATACCTATGTGAGAATGCTGTTCATCGACTACAGCTCGGCATTCAACACCATAGTACCCTCCAAGCTCGTCATCAAGCTCGAGACCCTGGGTCTCGACCCAGCCCTGTGCAACTGGGTACTGGACTTCCTGACGGGCCGCCCCCAGGTGGTGAGGGTAGGCAACAACATCTCCACCCCGCTGATCCTCAACACTGGGGCCCCACAAGGGTGCGTTCTGAGCCCTCTCCTGTACTCCCTGTTCACCCACGACTGCGTGGCCACGCACGCTCCAACTCAATCATCAAGTTTGCGGACGACACAACAGTGGTAGGCTTGATTACCAACAACGACGAGACGGCCTACAAGGAGGAGGTGAGGGCCCTCGGAGTGTGGTGTCAGGAAAATAACCTCACACTCAACGTCAACAAAACTAAGGAGATGATTGTGGACTTCAGGAAACAGCAGAGGGAACACCCCCCTATCCACATCGATGGAACAGTAGTGGAGAGGGTAGCAAGTTTTAAGTTCCTCGGCATACACATCACAGACAAACTGAATTGGTCCACTCACACAGACAGCATTGTGAAGAAGGCGCAGCAGCGCCTCTTCAACCTCAGGAGGCTGAAGAAATTCGGCTTGTCACCAAAAGCACTCACAAACTTCTACAGATGCACAATCGAGAGCATCCTGGCGGGCTGTATCACCGCCTGGTACGGCAACTGCTCCGCCCACAACCGTAAGGCTCTCCAGAGGGTAGTGAGGTCTGCACAACGCATCACCGGGGGCAAACTACCTGCCCTCCAGGACACCTACACCACCCGATGTTACAGGAAGGCCATAAAGATCATCAAGGACATCAACCACCCGAGCCACTGCCTGTTCACCCCGCTATCATCCAGAAGGCGAGGTCAGTACAGGTGCATCAAAGCTGGGACCGAGAGACTGAAAAACAGCTTCTATCTCAAGGCCATCAGACTGTTAAACAGCCACCACTAACATTGAGTGGCTGCTGCCAACACACTGACACTGACACTGACACTGACTCAACTCCAGCCACTTTAATAATGGGAATTGATGGGAAATTATGTAAAATATATCACTAGCCACTTTAAACAATGCTACCTTATATAATGTTACATACCCTACATTATTCATCTCATATGCATGCGTATATACTGTACTCTATATTATCGACTGCAATACATTTATCACTAGCCACTTTAACTATGCCACTTTGTTTACATACTCATCTCATATGTATATACTGTACTCGATACCATCTACTGTATCTTGCCTATGCTGCTCTGTACCATCACTCATTCATATATCTTTATGTACATATTCTTTATCCCCTTACACTGTGTATAAGACAGTAGTTTTGGAATTGTTAGTTAGATTACTTGTTGGTTATTACTGCATTGTCGGAACTAGAAGCACAAGCATTTCGCTACACTCGCATTAACATCTGCTAACCATGTGTATGTGACAAATTACATTTGATTTGATTTGATTTGAGGGTGGAGAGAGAGAGACAGGGTGGAGAGGGAGAGACAGGGTGGAGAGGGAGATACAGGATGGAGAGGGAGTTACAGGCCTATTGAGTAACAGCTTGAGGTGGATCCCAGCCTATTGAGTAACAGTTTGAGGTGGATCCCAGCCTATTGAATAACAGTTTGATGTGGATCCCAGCCTATTGAATAACAGTTTGATGTGGATCCCAGCCTATTGAATAACAGTTTGAGGTGGATCCCAGCCTATTGAATAACAGTTTGAGGTGGATCCCAGCCTATTGAATAACAGTTTGAGGTGGATCCCAGCCTATGGAGTAACAGTTTGAGGTGGATCCCAGCCTATTGAATAACAGTTTGAGGTGGATCCCAGCCTATTGAGTAACAGTTTGAGGTGGATCCCAGCCTATGGAGTAACAGTTTGAGGTGGATCCCAGCCTATTGAATAACAGTTTGAGGTGGATCCCAGCCTATGGAGTAACAGTTTGAGGTGGATCCCAGCCTATTGAATAACAGTTTGATGTGGATCCCAGCCTATTGAATAACAGTTTGATGTGGATCCCAGCCTATGGAGTAACAGTTTGATGTGGATCCCAGCCTATGGAGTAACAGTTTGAGGTGGATCCCAGCCTATTGAGTAACAGTTTGAGGTGGATCCCAGCCTATTGAATAACAGTTTGAGGTGGATCCCAGCCTATGGAGTAACAGTTTGAGGTGGATCCCAGCCTATGGAGTAACAGTTTGAGGTGGATCCCAGCCTATGGAGTAACAGTTTGAGGTGGATCCCAGCCTATTGAATAACAGTTTGATGTGGATCCCAGCCTATTGAATAACAGTTTGATGTGGATCCCAGCCTATGGAGTAACAGTTTGAGGTGGATCCCAGCCTATGGAGTAACAGTTTGAGGTGGATCCCAGCCTATGGAGTAACAGTTTGAGGTGGATCCCAGCCTATGGAGTAACAGTTTGAGGTGGATCCCAGCCTATGGAGTAACAGTTTGAGGTGGATCCCAGCCTATGGAGTAACAGTTTGAGGTGGATCCCAGCCTATGGAGTAACAGTTTGAGGTGGATCCCAGCCTATTGAATAACAGTTTGATGTGGATCCCAGCCTATTGAATAACAGTTTGATGTGGATCCCAGCCTATTGAATAACAGTTTGATGTGGATCCCAGCCTATGGAGTAACAGTTTGAGGTGGATCCCAGCCTATGGAGTAACAGTTTGATGTGGATCCCAGCCTATGGAGTAATGGTTTGAGGTGGATCCCAGCCTATGGAGTAACAGTTTGAGGTGGAGCCCAGCCTATTGAATAACAGTTTGAGGTGGATCCCAGCCTAAGGAGTAACAGTTTGAGGTGGATCCCAGCCTATGGAGTAACAGTTTGAGGTGGATCCCAGCCTACGGAGTAACAGTTTGAGGTGGATCCCAGCCTATGAAGTAACAGTTTGAGGTGGATCCCAGCCTACGGAATAACAGTTTGAGGTGGATCCCAGCCTATGGAGTAACAGTTTGAGGTCCATGGATCCCAGCCTATGGAGTAACAGTTTGAGGTGGATCCCAGCCTTAGGAGTAACAGTTTGAGGTGGATCCCAGCCTACGGAGTAACAGTTTGAGGTGGATCCCAGCCTATGGAGTAACAGTTTGAGGTGGATCCCAGCCTATGGAGTAACAGTTTGAGGTGGATCCCAGCCTATGGAGTAACAGTTTGAGGTGGATCCCAGCCTATGGAGTAACAGTTTGAGGTGGATCCCAGCCTATGGAGTAACAGTTTGAGGTGGATCCCAGCCTATTGAATAACAGTTTGATGTGGATCCCAGCCTATTGAATAACAGTTTGATGTGGATCCCAGCCTATGGAGTAACAGATTGAGGTGGATCCCAGCCTATGGAGTAATGGTTTGAGGTGGATCCCAGCCTATGGAGTAATGGTTTGAGGTGGATCCCAGCCTATGGAGTAACAGTTTGAGGTGGAGCCCAGCCTATTGAATAACAGTTTGAGGTGGATCCCAGCCTAAGGAGTAACAGTTTGAGGTGGATCCCAGCCTATGGAGTAACAGTTTGAGGTGGATCCCAGCCTACGGAGTAACAGTTTGAGGTGGATCCCAGCCTATGAAGTAACAGTTTGAGGTGGATCCCAGCCTACGGAATAACAGTTTGAGGTGGATCCCAGCCTATGGAGTAACAGTTTGAGGTCCATGGATCCCAGCCTATGGAGTAACAGTTTGAGGTGGATCCCAGCCTAAGGAGTAACAGTTTGAGGTGGATCCCAGCCTACGGAGTAACAGTTTGAGTTGGATCCCAGCCTATGGAGTAACAGTTTGAGGTGGATCCCAGCCTATGGAGTAACAGTTTGAGGTGGATCCCAGCCTATGGAGTAACAGTTTGAGGTGGATCCCAGCCTATGGAGTAACAGTTTGAGGTGGATCCCAGCCTATGGAGTAACAGTTTGAGGTGGATCCCAGCCTATTGAATAACAGTTTGATGTGGATCCCAGCCTATTGAATAACAGTTTGAGGTGGATCCCAGCCTATGGAGTAACAGTTTGAGGTGGATCCCAGCCTATGGAGTAACAGTTTGAGGTGGATCCCAGCCTATTGAATAACAGTTTGAGGTGGATCCCAGCCTATGGAGTAACAGTTTGAGGTGGATCCCAGCCTATGGAGTAATGGTTTGAGGTGGATCCCAGCCTATGGAGTAATGGTTTGAGGTGGATCCCAGCCTATGGAGTAACAGTTTGAGGTGGATCCCAGCCTAAGCAGTAACAGTTTGAGGTGGATCCCAGCCTATGGAGTAACAGTTTGAGGTCCATGGATCCCAGCCTATGGAGTAATGGTTTGAGGTGGATCCCAGCCTAAGGAGTAACAGTTTGAGGTGGATCCCAGCCTATGGAGTAACAGTT
>NC_068455.1:74362493-74369993 GCF_023373465.1 Oncorhynchus keta | reverse complement strand
CTGCTGCGCCACGCTCTGCCTCTGGGTGCTAGAGGCGTCGCTACAGACACCCTGGTTCGAATCCAGGCTGTAGGGAGTCCCATAGGGCGGATACACAATTGGCCGTCATTGTAAATAATAATGAGTTCTTAATGACTTTCCGAGTTAAATAAGGGATAAATAAAGGTGAGGTGGCTCTGGATATGAGCCTCTGCTAAATGACTAACATGTTTTGTAATAGAAGGTCAATTCACATTTTCAGGTAAAACTCAGGACAAGGTAGATTTGGGCTCCACTCTAGACTTAGGGCTCTATTCAAGACTTAGGGCTCTATTCAAGACTTAGGGCTCTACTCAAGACATAGGGCTCTACTCAAGACTTAGGGCTCTACTCAAGACTTAGGGCTCTATTCAAGACTTAGGGCTCTACTCAAGACGTAGGGCTCTACTCAAGACATAGGGCTCTACTCAAGACGTAGGGCTCTACTCAAGACGTAGGGCTCTACTCAAGACTTAGGGCTCTATTCAAGACTTAGGGCTCTACTCAAGACTTAGGGCTCTATTCAAGACTTAGGGCTCTACTCAAGACTTAGGGCTCTACTCAAGACTTAGGGCTCTACTCAAGACTTAGGGCTCTATTCAAGACTTAGGGCTCTATTCAAGACTTAGGGCTCTATTCAAGACTTAGGGCTCTATTCAAGACTTAGGGCTCTACTCAAGACTTAGGGCTCTACTCAAGACTTAGGGCTCTACTCAAGACTTAGGGCTCTACTCAAGACTTAGGGCTCTACTCAAGACTTAGGGCTCTACTCAAGACTTAGGGCTCTATTCAAGACTTAGGGCTCTACTCAAGACGTAGGGCTCTACTCAAGACATAGGGCTCTACTCAAGACGTAGGGCTCTACTCAAGACTTAGGGCTCTATTCAAGACTTAGGGCTCTACTCAAGACTTAGGGCTCTACTCAAGACTTAGGGCTCTATTCTAAACTTAGGGCTCAATTCAAGAGATAGGGTTCTATTCTAAACTTAGGGCTCAATTCTAAACGTATGGCTCAATTCAAGACATAAGGCTCTATTCTAAACTTATGGCTCAATTCAAGACAGGGCTCTAATCTAAACGTAGTGCTCAATTCAATACATAGGGCTCTATTCTAAACTTATGGCTCAATTCAAGACATAGGGCTCTATTCTAAACTTAGGGCTCAATTCAAGACACAGGGCTCTATTCTAAATTTAGGGCTCAATTCAAGACATAGGGCTCTATTCTAAATTTAGGGCTCAATTCAAGACATAGGGCTCTATTCTAAACTTAGGGCTCAATTCAAGACATAGGGCTCTATTCTAAACTTAGGGCTCAATTCAAGACACAGGGCTCTATTCTAAATTTAGGGCTCAATTCAAGACATAGGACTCTATTCTAAATTTAGGGCTCAATTCAATCCGTATCGTGGAAGTCCAGTGTCCCCCTGTTACTGCATTCACAGTAAACTCTGCATTCACAGTAAACTCTGCATTCACAGTAAACTCTGCATTCACAGTAAACTCTGCATTCACAGTAAACTCTGCATTCACAGTAAACTCTGCATATGTCGGATCAATCGCAAATGACCTTTATATTTTTCTTACGGCAATCTGTTCTGCTTCAGATTAAATAGAACCCTTAGTCTTTATTTCATATGACCAGAAAATTGCTGGAGATTAATTAATCTGTTTTCCGAAGTAGACAGTCAAGTGTCTCAGACAAGCAGTGCTGATTTAGGATCAGTTTAGCCTTTTAATGAATAATATTACCTTGACAGGAAGCACCTGATTCTCGATCAACTCTGAGACGCGTGATAGGTCCAGCCCCTGGCTGATGGAACTCCCGATTGGCTATGTGGACGTGAAGGCTGGGAATGATTACAGTCGTTCTAAATCACATTGACCTTTTCATTCATAATCTTCATATCTGTAATCAATGTCCTGTTTCTCCTCTGCCGAGGTAAATACATTTGAGTATGCTTTCCAAATGCCAACCTATTCACTTCCCTGTGGGCTGTGGTCAAATAGTGGACTATGCGGAGAATAGGGTGCTATTTAGGATTCATATCTCTCTCTCTCACTTTCTCTACCTCTCTCTATAGTCCTTGACACTAGTCTTTGACACTGGCCTTACAGGACTCAAATAATAAAATAAACCCCTTTATCTCAATTTGTAAGTCGCTCTGGATAAGAGCGTCTGCTAAATGACTTAAATGTAAATGTAAATCTCTCTCTCTATTACTCATCCATCTCTTTCTCAAATGTTTAGTGTCCTCTGTGTCTCTGAGATTGCTTGACTTGACTACATGTATTGTGTTGCTCCATGTTATTGAGTTAGGATGATCTGTGACTTTACTCCTTGTTATTGAGTTAGGATGTTCTGTGACTTTACTCCTTGTTATTGAGTTAGGATGTTCTGTGACTTTACTCCTTGTTATTGAGTTAGGATGTTCTGTGACTTTACTCCTTGTTATTGAGTTAGGATGTTCTGTGACTTTACTCCTTGTTATTGAGTTAGGATGTTCTCTGACTTTACTCCTTGTTATTGAGTTAGAATGTTCTGTGACTTTGCTCCTTGTTATTGAGTTAGGATGTTCTGTGACTGCTCCTTGTTATTGAGTTAGGATGTTCTGTGACTGCTCCTTGTTATTGAGTTAGGATGTTCTGTGACTTTAGTCCTTGTTATTGAGTCAGGATGTTCTGTGACTTTACTCCTTGTTATTGAGTTAGGATGTTCTCTGACTTTACTCCTTGTTATTGAGTTAGGATGTTCTGTGACTTTGCTCCTTGTTATTGAGTTAGGATGTTCTGTGACTGCTCCTTGTTATTGAGTTAGGATGTTCTGTGACTGCTCCTTGTTATTTAGTTAGGATGTTCTGTGACTTTACTCCTTGTTATTGAGTTAGGATGTTCTGTGACTGCTCCTTGTTATTGAGTTAGGATGTTCTGTGACTTTGCTCCTTGTTATTGAGTTAGGATGTTCTGTGACTGCTCCTTGTTATTGAGTTAGGATGTTCTGTGACTGCTCCTTGTTATTGAGTTAGGATGTTCTGTGACTTTGCTCCTTGTTATTGAGTTAGGATGTTCTGTGACTGCTCCTTGTTATTGAGTTAGGATGTTCTGTGACTTTGCTCCTTGTTATTGAGTTAGGATGTTCTGTGACTGCTCCTTGTTATTGAGTTAGGATGTTCTGTGACTTTGCTCCTTGTTATTGAGTTAGGATGTTCTGTGACTGCTCCTTGTTATTGAGTTAGGATGTTCTGTGACTTTAGTCCTTGTTATTGAGTTAGGATGTTCTGTGACTGCTCCTTGTTATTGAGTTAGGATGTTCTGTGACTTTGCTCCTTGTTATTGAGTTAGGATGTTCTGTGACTGCTCCTTGTTATTGAGTTAGGATGTTCTGTGACTTTGCTCCTTGTTATTGAGTTAGGATGTTCTGTGACTGCTCCTTGTTATTGAGTTAGGATGTTCTGTGACTTTAGTCCTTGTTATTGAGTTAGGATGTTCTGTGACTGCTCCTTGTTATTGAGTTAGGATGATCTGTGACTTTAGTCCTTGTTATTGAGTTAGGATGTTCTGTGACTTTAGTCCTTGTTATTGAGTTAGGATGTTCTGTGACTGCTCCTTGTTATTGAGTTAGGATGTTCTGTGACTTTAGTCCTTGTTATTGAGTTAGGATGTTCTGTGACTGCTCCTTGTTATTGAGTTAGGATGTTCTGTGACTGCTCCTTGTTATTGAGTTAGGATGTTCTGTGACTTTAGTCCTTGTTATTGAGTTAGGATGTTCTGTGACTGCTCCTTGTTATTGAGTTAGGATGTTCTGTGACTGCTCCTTGTTATTGAGTTAGGATGTTCTGTGACTTTAGTCCTTGTTATTGAGTTAGGATGTTCTGTGACTGCTCCTTGTTATTGAGTTAGGATGTTCTGTGACTTTAGTCCTTGTTATTGAGTTAGGATGTTCTGTGACTGCTCCTTGTTATTGAGTTAGGATGTTCTGTGACTGCTCCTTGTTATTGAGTTAGGATTTTCTGTGACTTTAGTCCTTGTTATTGAGTTAGGATGTTCTGTGACTGCTCCTTGTTATTGAGTTAGGATGTTCTGTGACTGCTCCTTGTTATTGAGTTAGGATGTTCTGTGACTTTACTCCTTGTTATTGAGTTAGGATGTTCTGTGACTTTACTCCTTGTTATTGAGTTAGGATGTTCTGTGACTTTACTCCTTGTTATTGAGTTAGGATGTTCTGTGACTTTACTCCTTGTTATTGAGTTAGGATGTTCTGTGACTGCTCCTTGTTATTGAGTTAGGATTTTCTGTGACTTTAGTCCTTGTTATTGAGTTAGGATGTTCTGTGACTTTAGTCCTTGTTATTGAGTTAGGATGTTCTGTGACTTTACTCCTTGTTATTGAGTTAGGATGTTCTGTGACTTTAGTCCTTGTTATTGAGTTAGGATGTTCTGTGACTTTACTCCTTGTTATTGAGTTAGGATGTTCTGTGACTTTAGTCCTTGTTATTGAGTTAGGATGTTCTGTGACTTTACTCCTTGTTATTGAGTTAGGATGTTCTGTGACTTTAGTCCTTGTTATTGAGTTAGGATGTTCTGTGACTTTACTCCTTGTTATTGAGTTAGGATGTTCTGTGACTTTACTCCTTGTTATTGAGTTAGGATGTTCTGTGACTTTACTCCTTGTTATTGAGTTAGGATGTTCTGTGACTGCTCCTTGTTATTGAGTTAGGATTTTCTGTGACTTTAGTCCTTGTTATTGAGTTAGGATGTTCTGTGACTTTAGTCCTTGTTATTGAGTTAGGATGTTCTGTGACTTTACTCCTTGTTATTGAGTTAGGATGTTCTGTGACTTTAGTCCTTGTTATTGAGTTAGGATGTTCTGTGACTTTACTCCTTGTTATTGAGTTAGGATGTTCTGTGACTTTAGTCCTTGTTATTGAGTTAGGATGTTCTGTGACTTTACTCCTTGTTATTGAGTTAGGATGTTCTGTGACTTTAGTCCTTGTTATTGAGTTAGGATGTTCTGTGACTTTACTCCTTGTTATTGAGTTAGGATGTTCTGTGACTTTAGTCCTTGTTATTGAGTTAGGATGTTCTGTGACTTTACTCCTTGTTATTGAGTTAGGATGTTCTGTGACTTTAGTCCTTGTTATTGAGTTAGGATGTTCTGTGACTTTACTCCTTGTTATTGAGTTAGGATGTTCTGTGACTTTAGTCCTTGTTATTGAGTTAGGATGTTCTGTGACTTTACTCCTTGTTATTGAGTTAGGATGTTCTGTGACTTTAGTCCTTGTTATTGAGTTAGGATGTTCTGTGACTTTACTCCTTGTTATTGAGTTAGGATGTTCTGTGACTTTACTCCTTGTTATTGAGTTAGGATGTTCTGTGACTTTAGTCCTTGTTATTGAGTTAGGATGTTCTGTGACTTTACTCCTTGTTATTGAGTTAGGATGTTCTGTGACTTTACTCCTTGTTATTGAGTTAGGATGTTCTGTGACTTTACTCCTTGTTATTGAGTTAGGATGTTCTGTGACTGCTCCTTGTTATTGAGTTAGGATGTTCTGTGACTGCTCCTTGTTATTGAGTTAGGATGTTCTGTGACTTTACTCCTTGTTATTGAGTTAGGATGTTCTGTGACTGCTCCTTGTTATTGAGTTAGGATGTTCTGTGACTGCTCCTTGTTATTGAGTTAGGATGTTCTGTGACTTTACTCCTTGTTATTGAGTTAGGATGTTCTGTGACTGCTCCTTGTTATTGAGTTAGGATGTTCTGTGACTTTACTCCTTGTTATTGAGTTAGGATGTTCTGTGACTTTACTCCTTGTTATTGAGTTAGGATGTTCTGTGACTTTACTCCTTGTTATTGAGTTAGGATGTTCTGTGACTTTACTCCTTGTTATTGAGTTAGGATGTTCTGTGACTTTACTCCTTGTTATTGAGTTAGGATGTTCTGTGACTGCTCCTTGTTATTGAGTTAGGATTTTCTGTGACTTTAGTCCTTGTTATTGAGTTAGGATGTTCTGTGACTGCTCCTTGTTATTGAGTTAGGATGTTCTGTGACTGCTCCTTGTTATTGAGTTAGGATGTTCTGTGACTTTACTCCTTGTTATTGAGTTAGGATGTTTTGTGACTTTACTCCTTGTTATTGAGTTAGGATGTTCTGTGACTTTACTCCTTGTTATTGAGTTAGGATGTTCTGTGACTTTACTCCTTGTTATTGAGTTAGGATGTTCTGTGACTGCTCCTTGTTATTGAGTTAGGATTTTCTGTGACTTTAGTCCTTGTTATTGAGTTAGGATGTTCTGTGACTTTAGTCCTTGTTATTGAGTTAGGATGTTCTGTGACTTTACTCCTTGTTATTGAGTTAGGATGTTCTGTGACTTTAGTCCTTGTTATTGAGTTAGGATGTTCTGTGACTTTACTCCTTGTTATTGAGTTAGGATGTTCTGTGACTTTAGTCCTTGTTATTGAGTTAGGATGTTCTGTGACTTTACTCCTTGTTATTGAGTTAGGATGTTCTGTGACTTTAGTCCTTGTTATTGAGTTAGGATGTTCTGTGACTTTACTCCTTGTTATTGAGTTAGGATGTTCTGTGACTTTACTCCTTGTTATTGAGTTAGGATGTTCTGTGACTTTACTCCTTGTTATTGAGTTAGGATGTTCTGTGACTGCTCCTTGTTATTGAGTTAGGATTTTCTGTGACTTTAGTCCTTGTTATTGAGTTAGGATGTTCTGTGACTTTAGTCCTTGTTATTGAGTTAGGATGTTCTGTGACTTTACTCCTTGTTATTGAGTTAGGATGTTCTGTGACTTTAGTCCTTGTTATTGAGTTAGGATGTTCTGTGACTTTACTCCTTGTTATTGAGTTAGGATGTTCTGTGACTTTAGTCCTTGTTATTGAGTTAGGATGTTCTGTGACTTTACTCCTTGCTATTGAGTTAGGATGTTCTGTGACTTTAGTCCTTGTTATTGAGTTAGGATGTTCTGTGACTTTACTCCTTGTTATTGAGTTAGGATGTTCTGTGACTTTAGTCCTTGTTATTGAGTTAGGATGTTCTGTGACTTTACTCCTTGTTATTGAGTTAGGATGTTCTGTGACTTTAGTCCTTGTTATTGAGTTAGGATGTTCTGTGACTTTACTCCTTGTTATTGAGTTAGGATGTTCTGTGAATTTAGTCCTTGTTATTGAGTTAGGATGTTCTGTGACTTTACTCCTTGTTATTGAGTTAGGATGTTCTGTGACTTTAGTCCTTGTTATTGAGTTAGGATGTTCTGTGACTTTACTCCTTGTTATTGAGTTAGGATGTTCTGTGACTTTACTCCTTGTTATTGAGTTAGGATGTTCTGTGACTTTAGTCCTTGTTATTGAGTTAGGATGTTCTGTGACTTTACTCCTTGTTATTGAGTTAGGATGTTCTGTGACTTTACTCCTTGTTATTGAGTTAGGATGTTCTGTGACTTTACTCCTTGTTATTGAGTTAGGATGTTCTGTGACTG
>NC_068455.1:74317493-74357493 GCF_023373465.1 Oncorhynchus keta | reverse complement strand
GTCTTTGCTAGGTAAAGTCCCCCCTTATCTCAGCTCACTGGTCACCATAGCAGCACCCACCAGTAGCACGCACTCCAGCAGGTATATTTCACTGGTCACCCCCAAAGCCAATTCCACCTTTGGCCGCCTTTCCTTCCAGTTCTCTGCTTCCAATGACTGGAATGAATTGCAAAAATCACTGAAGCTGGAGACTCATATCTCCCTCTCTAACTTTAAGCACCAGCTGTAGGAGCAGCTCACAGATCACTGCACCTGTACATAGCCCATCTGTAAATAGCCCATCCAACTCCCTCATCCCCATACTGTTATTTATTTTGCTCCATTGCACCCCAGTATCTCTACTTGCAGACTCATCTTCTGCAAATCTACCATTCCAGTGTTTAATTGCTCTATTGTATTTACTTCGCCACCATGGCCTATTTATTGCCCAATCTCCCTTATTTTATCTCATTTGCACACACTGTATATATACTTTTTCTATTGTATTATTGACTGTATGTTTGTTTATTCCATGTGTAACTCTGTGTTGTTGTTTGTGTCGCACTGCTTTGCTTTATCTTGGTCAGGTCACAGTTGTAAATGAGAAGTTGTTCTCAACTAGCCTACCTGGTTAAATAAAGGTGAAATAAATAAAAAAATACTGTAACAATTGGTAAATATTGTGTAGGTGCATGCTGGGAAACTTTGACCAATAGCTCTTGTTAATCTTGTTGTGTTGGTACTTACGTTGACCAATCCAAAGTAGTGTTCATTAACGGGAAACTGTTCTGGTCCAATCTCCTTCTCCTTCAAATGATGGGGTATCGTGTGATGAGGGGAAAAACCAGTTAATCAATTCTAGAATAAGGAGAGAGAGAGAGAAACAGAGAGAGATAAATAATACATATAATAATAAATATAAAACATGTAGAAAAAGTCAAGGGGTCTGAATGCTTTCTGAATGTACTGTATATGGGTGCCGATTTGTACGTTAGAATATGAAATGTGGTTGCTTGGGTGATTTCTGTGTTTGTCTTTTTATGATGTGATATGAAACCTCATGAATCACTCTGCATCAGGGAGTCAGATGAGGTATGTGTGTGTGTCTGTGTTCGTGTGTCCGTGTGTGTGTGTGTTTGTGTGTGTGTCTGTGTTCGTGTGTGTCTGTGTTCGTGTGTCCGTGTGTGTGTGTGTTTGTGTGTGTGTGTGTATTTGTGTCCAGCATTAAGTAGGATGTCCAGTTATGCCTGACATCTACTGACACCAGCAACAAATTCAAACACACACACACACACACATACTTTCGATCTGTCTTGGTTGTGGTATTAAGGAAATAAAGGAAATGACATCCTGGAGGACACAGACAGAAATATATAGAGAGAAAGAGAGGCTGAGGTCGAGGGAGAGAGGAGTGAGAGAGAGAGAGAGAGAGAAAGAGGAGTGAGAGAGATGTAAAGAGGAAGAGAGAGAGCGATGTGAAGGGGAAGAGAGAGAGCGAGAGAAAGATGTGAAGAGGAAGAGAGAGAGCGAGAGAGAGATGTGAAGAGGAAGAGAGAGAGAGATGTGAAGTGGGAAGAGAGAGAGAGAGATGTGAAGGGGAAGAGAGAGAGAGAGAGCGATGTGAAGGGGAAGAGAGAGAGCGAGAGAGATATGTGAAGAGGAAGAGAGAAAGAGAGATGTGAAGTGGGAAGAGAGAAAGAGAGAGAGATGTGAAGGGGAAGAGAGAGAGAGAGAGAGAGGCGATGTGAAGGGGAAGAGAGAGAGCGAGAGAGATATGTGAAGAGGAAGAGAGAAAGAGAGATGTGAAGTGGGAAGAGAGAAAGAGAGAGAGATGTGAAGTGGGAAGAGAGAGAGAGAGAGAGAGATGTGAAGTGGGAAGAGAGAAAGAGAGAGAGATGTGAAGTGGGAAGAGAGAAAGAGAGAGAGATGTGAAGTGGGAAGAGAGAAAGAGATGTGAAGGCGAAGAGAGAAAGATGGGAAGAGGAAGAGAGAAAGATGTAATGAGGAAGAGAGAGAGCGAGAGAGAGAGATGTGAAGGGGAAGAGAGAAAGATGGGAAGAGGAAGAGAGAAAGATGAAATGAGGAAGAGAGAGAGAGAGAGATGTAAAAGAGGGAAGAGAGAGAGAATGAGAGATGTGAAGAGGACTTTATTACAGACAGCAATAATCCTCTGTTTCATCAGCTGTCCGGGTGGCTGGACTGAAGACGATGGTGAAGACGCCAGATGTGGAGGTCCTGGGTTGGCGTGGTTACACCGCCACTATTGGGCACTATGTTCACAATGTTGACATCAGAAAACCACTCTCCCAACAACACCATACACGTGGTCTACGGTTGTGAGGGCGGTTGGACGTACTGCCAAATTGTCTAAAACAACGTTGGAGGTGGCTTATGGTAGAGAAATAAACATGAAATGATCTGGCAACAGCTCTGGTGGACATACCTGAAGTCGGTTGCATGTTCCCTCAAAACTTGAGACATCTGTGGCATTGTGTTGTTTGACAAAACTGCACATTTTAGAGTGGCCGTTTATTGTCCCCCAGCACAAGGTACACCTGTGTAATGATCATGCTGTTTAATCATCTTCTTGATAAATCACACCTGTCAGGTGGATGGATTATCTTGGCCGAGGAGAAATGCTCACTAACAGGGATGTCAACACATTTGTGCACAACATTAGAGAGAAATACGTAGAAATTCTGAGATCTTTCATTTCAGCTCATGGAACATGTTGCGTTTATAGTTTTGTTCAGTATAATTCAATTATAATTAATATTTCAGACTTTCCACAACATTGGGGCATTATAATAGCAGCGTTCTCGTTAGGTTGTGGAAAGAGTGTTGTCACGCCCTGACCTTAGAGATCCTTTTATGTCTCTATTTTGGTTTGGTCAGGGCGTGAGTTGGAGTGGGCATTCTATGTTGTGTGTTCTATGTTTTCTATTTCTGTGTGTTTGGCCGGGTGTGGTTCTCAATCAGAGGCAGCTGTCTATCGTTGTCTCTGATTGAGAACCATACTTAGGCATCCTTTTCCCCCCTGTGTGTTGTGGGTCGTTGTTTTCGGTTTTGTGTCTTTCTGCACCAGACTGTTTCGGTTTCCTTTGTTTGTTTGTTTGTTTCATCAGTGTTCAGTTCAAATAATAAAGATAAACACTTACCACGCCGCACCTTGGTCCTCCACTCCATCCAACAGCCGTTACAATCGTGCTGACAACATTATTCCTGCTCTCTAATAGTGATAAGAGGATGAGAGATGGCTGAAAAGAATAAAAAAATAAAGATAGAATGATAGGAGGACGATGAATCCTCAGATTTTTTGAAAGAAAACTAATAAAGCGAGTCCATTAGTTTTCGAAGCCAATTTGTAAAAGACAAACACATTGGTATTCTCTCTCATCATTGGTCCTAATGAATGCTGTCTATTACTGTTGGGCAAATGTCATTATTGCGACGTGGTTTAAAACGAGTTCATCCGGTGTCTCATATGGCAGGTACATCTTTAAAGAAGGTTCATTAAAATGTTACGGTGTGTCTCCAAGGATAGTTTTCTGTTAAATAATCCTCTTTAATTGACATATGATTATAATTCTAGATTGGTAGCGTCTCTAAGGCGAGTTTTGTTAAATATAAATATAATTTGAAAGATGCAGACTGATTATGAATAGGATGAAAGGCCAGGCATCTTCAAACCAGCTTGGCTATACCAGCTAGAGACAAATATAACGAAACGTGTAGGAGACTTTGAAGGTGTACGTGAGACTAAACACACACACACACACACACACACACACACACACACACACACACACACACACACACACACACACACACACACACACACACACACACACACACACACACACACACACACACACACACACACACACACACACACACACACACCACATAAGGCTGCTGAGGGTTCCTATCCTGAGGGTTCCTATCCTGAGGGTTCCTGTCCTGAGGGTTCCTATCCTGAGGGTTCCTATCCTGAGGGTTCCTGTCCTGAGGGTTCCTGTCCTGAGGGTTCCTATCCTGAGGGTTCCTATCCTGAGGGTTCCTATCCTGAGGGTTCCTATCCTGAGGGTTCCTATCCTGAGGGTTCCTGTCCTGAGGGTTCCTATCCTGAGGGTTCCTATCCTGAGGGTTCCTATCCTGAGGGTTCCTATCCTGAGGGTTCCTATCCTGAGGGTTCCTGTCCTGAGGGTTCCTATCCTGAGGGTTCCTATCTCGAGGGTTCCTAAGGACAGAAGCTGGGAGACGAGAAGCAACTACAGGGAACATTTAATAAACAACGGATATGAAACAGAACACGGACAGTGTCAGGACAGGGGAAACCAAACGACTTTAATGCTGACACACCGGGGGAAACCAAACGACTTTAATGCTGACACACCGGGGGAAACCAAACGACTTTAATGCTGACACACCGGGGGAAACCAAACGACTTTAATGCTGACACACCGGGGGAAACCAAACGACTTTAATGCTGACACACCGGGGGAAACCAAACGACTTTAATGCTGACACACCGGGGGAAACCAAACGACTTTAATGCTGTCACACGGGGGAAACCAAACGACTTTAATGCTGACACACGGGGAAACCAAACGACTTTAATGCTGACACACCGGGGAAAAAAACGACTTTAATGCTGACACACGGGGAAACCAAACGACTTTAATGCTGACACACGGGGAAACCAAACGACTTTAATGCTGACACACGGGGGAAACCAAACGACTTTAATGCTGACACACGGGGAAACCAAACGACTTTAATGCTGACACACGGGGAAACCAAACGACTTTAATGCTGACACACGGGGGAAACCAAACGACTTTAATGCTGACACACACGGGGAAACAAACGACTTTAATGCTGACACACCGGGGGAAACCAAACGACTTTAATGCTGACACACGGGGGAAACAAAACGACTTTAATGCTGACACACGGGGGAAACCAAACGACTTTAATGCTGACACACGGGGGAAACCAAACGACTTTAATGCTGACACACGGGGGAAACAAAACGACTTTAATGCTGACACACGGGGGAAACCAAACGACTTTAATGCTGACACACGGGGGGAAACAAAACGACTTTAATGCTGACACACGGGGGAAACCAAACGACTTTAATGCTGACACACGGGGGAAACAAACGACTTTAATGCTGACACACGGGGGGAAACAAAACGACTTTAATGCTGACACACGGGGGAAACCAAACGACTTTAATGCTGACACACGGGGGAAACCAAACGACTTTAATGCTGACACACGGGGGAAACCAAACGACTTTAATGCTGACACACGGGGGAAACAAACGACTTTAATGCTGACACACGGGGGAAACCAAACGACTTTAATGCTGACACACGGGGGAAACAAAACGACTTTAATGCTGACACACGGGGGGAAACAAAACGACTTTAATGCTGACACACGGGGGAAACCAAACGACTTTAATGCTGACACACGGGGGAAACAAAACGACTTTAATGCTGACACAGGGGGAAACAAAACGACTTTAATGCTGGGGAAACAAAACGACTTTAATGCTGACACACGGGGGAAACAAAACGACTTTAATGCTGACACACGGGGGGAAACAAAACGACTTTAATGCTGACACACGGGGGGAAACCAAACGACTTTAATGCTGACACACCGGGGGAAACAAAACGACTTTAATGCTGACACACGGGGGAAACAAAACGACTTTAATGCTGACACACGGGGGAAACAAAACGACTTTAATGCTGACACACGGGGGAAACAAAACGACTTTAATGCTGACACACCGGGGGAAACAAAACGACTTTAATGCTGACACACGGGGGAAACAAAACGACTTTAATGCTGACACACGGGGGAAACAAAACGACTTTAATGCTGACACACGGGGGAAACAAAACGACTTTAATGCTGACACACGGGGGAAACAAAACGACTTTAATGCTGACACACGGGGGAAACAAAACGACTTTAATGCTGACACACCGGGGGAAACAAAACGACTTTAATGCTGACACACGGGGGAAACAAAACGAAACAAAACTTTAATGCTGACACACCGGGGGAAACAAAACGACTTTAATGCTGACACACGGGGGAAACAAAACGACTTTAATGCTGACACACGGGGGAAAAAAAAACAAAACGACTTTAATGGTGACACACGGGGGAAACAAAACGACTTTAATGCTGACACACGGGGGAAACAAAACAACTTTAATGCTGACACACGGGGGAAACAAAACGACTTTAATGCTGACACACGGGGGGAAACAAAACGACTTTAATGCTGACACACGGGGGGAAACAAAACGACTTTAATGCTGACACACGGGGGAAACAAAACGACTTTAATGCTGACACACGGGGAAACAAAACGACTTTAATGCTGACACACGGGGGAAACAAAACGACTTTAATGCTGACACACGGGGGAAACAAAACGACTTTAATGCTGACACACGGGGGAAACAAAACGACTTTAATGCTGACACACGGGGGAAACCAAACGACTTTAATGCTGACACACGGGGGGAAACAAAACGACTTTAATGCTGACACACGGGGGAAACAAAACGACTTTAATGCTGACACACGGGGGAAACAAAACGACTTTAATGCTGACACACGGGGGGAAACAAAACGACTTTAATGCTGACACACGGGGGAAACAAAACGACTTTAATGCTGACACACGGGGGGGAAACAAAACGACTTTAATGCTGACACACGGGGGAAACAAAACGACTTTAATGCTGACACACGGGGGAAACAAAACGACTTTAATGCTGACACACGGGGGAAACAAAACGACTTTAATGCTGACACACGGGGGGAAACAAAACGACTTTAATGCTGACACACGGGGGGAAACAAAACGACTTTAATGCTGACACACGGGGGGAAACAAAACGACTTTAATGCTGACACACGGGGAAACAAAACGACTTTAATGCTGACACGGGGGGAAACAAAACGACTTTAATGCTGACACACGGGGGAAACAAAACGACTTTAATGCTGACACACGGGGAAACAAAACGACTTTAATGCTGACACACGGGGGGAAACCAAACGACTTTAATGCTGACACACGGGGGAAACAAAACGACTTTAATGCTGACACACGGGGGAAACAAAACGACTTTAATGCTGACACACGGGGGAAACAAAACGACTTTAATGCTGACACACGGGGGGAAACAAAACGACTTTAATGCTGACACACGGGGGGAAACAAAACGACTTTAATGCTGACACACGGGGGAAACAAAACGACTTTAATGCTGACACACGGGGGGAAACAAAACGACTTTAATGCTGACACACGGGGGAAACAAAACGACTTTAATGCTGACACACGGGGGGAAACAAAACGACTTTAATGCTGACACACGGGGGAAACAAAACGACTTTAATGCTGACACACGGGGGAAACAAAACGACTTTAATGCTGACACACGGGGGGAAACAAAACGACTTTAATGCTGACACACGGGGGAAACAAAACGACTTTAATGCTGACACACGGGGAAACAAAACGACTTTAATGCTGACACACGGGGGAAACAAAACTACTTTAATGGTGCCACACGGGGGAAACAAAACGACTTTAATGCTGACACACGGGGGAAACAAAACGACTTTAATGCTGACACACGGGGGAAACAAAACGACTTTAATGCTGACACACCGGGGGAAACAAAACGACTTTAATGCTGACACACGGGGGAAACAAAACGACTTTAATGCTGACACACGGGGGAAACAAAACTACTTTAATGCTGACACACCGGGGGGAAACAAAACGACTTTAATGCTGACACACGGGGGGAAACAAAACGACTTTAATGCTGACACACGGGGGAAACAAAACTACTTTAATGCTGACACACTGGGGGAAACAAAACGACTTTAATGCTGACACACGGGGGGAAACAAAACGACTTTAATGCTGACACACGGGGGGAAACAAAATGACTTTAATGCTGACACACGGGGGAAACAAAACGACTTTAATGCTGACACACGGGGGAAACAAAACGACTTTAATGCTGACACACGGGGGGAAACAAAACGACTTTAATGCTGACACACGGGGAAACAAAACTACTTTAATGCTGACACACGGGGGAAACAAAACGACTTTAATGCTGACACACGGGGGGAAACAAAACGACTTTAATGCTGACACACGGGGGAAACCAAACGACTTTAATGCTGACACACGGGGGAAACAAAACGACTTTAATGCTGACACACGGGGGAAACAAAACGACTTTAATGCTGACACACGGGGGAAACAAAACGACTTTAATGCTGACACACAGGGGAAACCAAACGACTTTAATGCTGACACACGGGGGAAACAAAACGACTTTAATGCTGACACACAGGGGAAACAAAACGACTTTAATGCTGACACACGGGGGGAAACAAAACGACTTTAATGCTGACACACGGGGGAAAGAAAACGACTTTAATGCTGACACACTGGGGGAAACAAAACGACTTTAATGCTGACACACAGAGGACACAAAACGACTTTAATGCTGACACACGGGGGGAAACAAAACGACTTTAATGCTGACACACGGGGGAAACAAAACGACTTTAATGCTGACACACTGGGGGAAACAAAACGACTTTAATGCTGACACACAGGGGGAAACAAAACGACTTTAATGCTGACACACAGGGGGAACAGCCTGAGAAACATATAGAGGGAGCAATCAACAAAGTAATGATGGTGACAGGTGCGTAATGAAGGGCAGCCTGGCAGCACTCGAGCGCCAGAGAGGGGGAGAGGCAGTATCCGTGACAGCCTATAGGCTCTGATCTAATGTAGTGCACTGTACAGGGAATAGGTTGCCACTTGGGCCGTTGCCTTGGGCTCCACGGGGAATGATGATGAGCTGGTGCCACTCTGAACACACCGTATCTACTGTAATTTCCTCTGAACACACCTTATCTACTGTAACTTCCTCTGAACACACCTTATCTACTGTAACTTCCTCTGAACACACCGTATCTACTGTAACTTCCTCTGAACACACCGTATCTACTGTAACTTCCTCTGAACACACCGTATCTACTGTAACTTCCTCTGAACACACCGTATCTACTGTAACTTCCTCTGAACACACCGTATCTACTCTAACTTCCTCTGAACACACCGTATCTACTCTAACTTCCTCTGAACACACCGTATCTACTCTAACTTCCTCTGAACACACCGTATCTACTCTAACTTCCTCTGAACACACCGTATCTACTCTAACTTCCTCTGAACACACCGTATCTACTCTAACTTCCTCTGAACACACCGTATCTACTCTAACTTCCTCTGAACACACCTGTATCTACTCTAACTTCCTCTGAACACACCGTATCTACTCTAACTTCCTCTGAACACACCGTATCTACTCTAACTTCCTCTGAACACACTGTATCTACTGTAACTTCCTCTGAACACACCGTATCTACTGTAACTTCCTCTGAACACACCGTATCTACTCTAACTTCCTCTGAACACACCGACTCTAACTTCCTCTGAACACACCGTATCTACTCTAACTTCCTCTGAACACACCGTATCTACTCTAACTTCCTCTGAACACACCGTATCTACTCTAACTTCCTCTGAACACACCGTATCTACTCTAACTTCCTCTTGTTAGATACTGAGGCCCTTGATCTACTTCCCCAGAGTCAGATGAACTAGTGGATACTATTTTTATGTCCCTGCGTGGGGTTTGAACGAAAAATGCTAGCAGATACCCATAGACTTCGAGTCATTGTGCTAACGCTAGTTAGCTTTGGTTCACGAACCTAGCTCTAAATTCCTTCACACTGGACACAGAGACATACAAATTATATCAATGAGTTCATCTGGCTCTGGGGAAGTAGACAAAGGGCCACATTGCCAAAATCACAAACTATCCCTTTAAATGATACACAGAATAGCTGTTGTGATTATTGATTCTTATGCATCAAGTAGCTATCCCCCTACCACGCACAAGAGGAAGGCTGGGTGACGACCTAGACAACCTGGGACTCAACAGGATAGAAGGCTGGGTGACGACCTAGACAACCTAGGACTCAACAGAATAGAAGGCTGGGTGATGACCTAGATAACCTGGGACTCAACAGAATAGAAGATGGGTGACGACCTAGACAACCTAGGACTCAACAGAATAGAAGATGGGTGACGACCTAGACAACCTGGGACTCAACAGAATAGAAGCCTGGGTGACGACCTAGACAACCTGGGACTCAACAGAATAGAAGCCTGGGTGACGACCTTGACAACCTGGGACTCAACAGAATAGAAGATGGGTGACGACCTAGACAACCTAGGACTCAACAGAATAGAAGCCTGGGTGACACCTTGACAACCTGGGATCAACAGAATAGAAGATGGGTGACGACCTTGACAACCTGGGACTCAACAGAATAGAAGCCTGGGTGACGACCTGACAACCTGGGACTCAACAGAATAGAAGCCTGGGTGACGACCTTGACAACCTGGGACTCAACAGAATAGAAGATGGGTGACGACCTAGACAACCTAGGACTCAACAGAATAGAAGCTGGGTGACGACCTAGATAACCTGGGACTCAACAGAATAGAAGATGGGTGACGACCTAGACAACCTAGGACTCAACAGAATAGAAGATGGGTGACGACCTAGACAACCTGGGACTCAACAGAATAGAAGCCTGGGTGACGACCTTGACAACCTGGGACTCAACAGAATAGAAGATGGGTGACGACCTAGACAACCTAGGACTCAACAGAATGGGTGACGACTCAACAGGATAGAAGGGAAAATATTCAGGCCCCTTCCCCTTGTCCACATTTTGTTACATTACAGCCTGGATCTAATATGGATTCAATTAAAACAGTCCATCATTAATCTACACACACAATACCCATTAATAACAGAGCGAAAAAAGGTTAGCATTTTCTTTGCTATGAGACAAAATTGAGCTCAGATCATACCCAAGAAGACTCGAGGTTATAATGTCTGCCAAAAGTGCTTCAACAAAGTACTGAGTAAAGGGTCTGAATACTTATGTTAATATGATATTTCAGTTTAGAAGTTTTTATAAATTTGCCAACATTTAAAAAAAACATGTTTTTGGGTACCGTGTGTAGATTTATGATGAAAAAATATCTACTATCCATTTTAGAATAAGGTTGTAGCATAACAACATTTTGAATAAGTCAAGGGGTCTGAATACTTCCTGAATGCACCGTATATGTGAAAAAAATAGCATGTAATTTCAGACTGAAACCAAAAAAGGCAATCCTCATTTTCACAGTCTGGGGAGAGAGTAGGCAGAACGTAATTTCAGACAGGGGCATATTGCTGTGACAACGATCAATCTCCCAGCATCCTCTCTATTCTACGGTCTGAGAAGGAAGAGAAAATAAATGATTCTTGTTTCTCTTTATAGTTTGTTGTTGAAGTGTGTGTGTTTCGAGTCTAAGACTTTGGGGTGGGAGGGGGGGGAGGGAGGGGGGAGGGGGGGAGGGGGTGCTAACCTGACATATGGAATTGTTTTGAAATGGTCATACACCAACAATACACACCAAACACACACATCTAAAGTGAAGGAATGGAATTAAGAATATATCAATATTTTGGAGTATAATGTCAGAGCAGCATAGACTGAGATACAGTAGATAGTATAGAGTACAGTATATACATATGAGATGAGTAATGTCAGAGCAGCATAGACTGAGATACAGTAGATAGTATAGAATACAGTATATACATATGAGATGAGTAATGTCAGAGCAGCATAGACTGAGATACAGTAGATAGTATAGAGTACAGTATATACATATGAGATGAGTAATGTCAGAGCAGCATACTGAGATACAGTAGATAGTATAGAGTACAGTATATACATATGAGATGAGTAATGTCAGAGCAGCATAGACTGAGATACAGTAGATAGTATAGAGTACAGTATATACATATGAGATGAGTAATGTCAGAGCAGCATAGACTGAGATACAGTAGATAGTATAGAATACAGTATATACATATGAGATGAGTAATGTCAGAGCAGCATAGACTGAGATACAGTAGATAGTATAGAGTACAGTATATACATATGAGATGAGTAATGTCAGAGCAACATAGACTGAGATACAGTAGATAGTATAGAATACAGTATATACATATGAGATGAGTAATGTCAGAGCAGCATAGACTGAGATACAGTAGATTGTATAGAATACAGTATATACATATGAGATGAGTAATGCAAAGCATGTAAACATTATTAAAGTGACATTATTAAAGTGACTAGTGTTCCATTTATTAAAGTGGCCAGTGATTTAAAGTCTATGTATATAGGGCAGTAGCCTCTAATGTGCTAGTGATGGCTATTTAACAGTCGGATGGCCTTCAGATAGAAGCTGTTTTTCAGTCTCTCAGTCCCAGCTTCGATGCACCTGTACTGACCTTGCCTTATGGACGATACCAGGGTGAACAGACACCTTCTTCACCACACAGTCTGTGTGGGTGGACCAATTCAGTTTGTCAGTGATGTGTAGGCCGAGGAACTTGAAGCTTTCCAATTTTAGGATCCCTTTAGGTATAAAAAAATAATATAACAAGATTCTCTGATAAAATATAGATGTTGGCCTTTACTACTAAAGCCCATAGAAACACATTGAATAACACATTCATATACAGAAAAAAAGACCGCAAAATAATAATAATAAGAATCAAGGTTTTGAAGTGTCTGTCCTAAACCTAGGAGATATACAATTTAATCAGGATTATTGATTTATTTTCACACATATTTAACCCTTTTTTGGGGAAGGCCCTAACCTACCTTCCTACTTCCATTTGTTTTATAACCGGTACCAGTTATCTACAATCTCGTAATCTTGTTTGTGAGTCTTCTCTTTAGATGAAGTGTCAAAATAGTGTGTAGGTCACACCGTTCGAACGCTACAGAGATGTTTTCATGAATAGACCGATTTTCGGGATGTCTCATGGTCTGAGAAACCCCGCTCTAGCTCTGCCACTTTTCACCACAGATGTCTCATGGTCTGAGAAACACCGCTCTAGCTCTGCCACTTTTCACCACAGATGTCTCATGGTCTGAGAAACACCGCTCTAGCTCTGCCACTTTTCACCACAGATGTCTCATGGTCTGAGAAACCCGCTCTATAGCTCTGCCACTTTTCACCACAGATGTCTCATGGTCTGAGAAACCCCGCTCTAGCTCTGCCACTTTTCACCACAGATGTCTCATGGTCTGAGAAACACCGCTCTATAGCTCTGCCACTTTTCACCACAGATGTCTCATGGTCTGAGAAACACCGCTCTATAGCTCTGCCACTTTTCACCACAGATGCGGAAGTGAGATACTGGCGGGTGCGGTGGGTTGAGACACATCCAAATAAAAAAGATACTGTAACTTTGCAAGTCTGCTTGGGGTCATTGTCCATTTGGAAGACGCATTTGCGACCAAGCTTTAACTTCCTGACTGATGTCTTGAGATGTTGCTTCAATATATCCATATCATTTTCCTCCTCATAAAGCCAACTATTTGTGAAGTGCACCAGTCCCTCCTGCAGCAAAGCACCCCCCACAACATGATGCTGCCACTCCCGTGCTTCACGGTTGGGATGGTGTTCTTCGGCTTGCAAGCCTCCCCCCTTTTTCACCCAAACATAACGATGGTCATTATGTCCAAACAGTTCTATTGTGTTTCATCAGACCAGAGGACATTTCTCCAAAAAGTATGATCTTTGTCCCAATGTGGATTTGCAAACCGCAGTCTGACGTTTTTATGGTGGTTTTGGAGCAGTGGCTTCTTCCTTGCTGAGCGGCCTTTCAGGTTATGTCGATATAGGACTCGTTTTACTGTGGATATTGATGCTTTTGTACCTGTGTCCTCTAGTATCTTCACAAGGTCCTTTGCTGTTGTTCTGGGATTGATTTGCACTTTACGCACCAAAGTACGTTCATCTCTAGGAGACAGAACGTGTCTCCTTCCTGAGCGGTATAACGGCTGCGTGGTCCCATGGTGTTTATACATGGTATACTATTGTTTGTACAGATGAATGTGGTACCTTCAGGCATTTGGAAATTGCTCTCAAGGATGAACCAGACTTGTGGAGGTCTACAATTTTTATTCTGGGGTCTTGGCTGATTTCTTCTGACTTTCCCATGATGTCAAGCAAATAGGCACTGAGTTTGAAGGTAGTTAATGAAATACATCCACAGGTACACCTCCAATTGACTCAAATTATGTAAATTAGCCCATCAGAAGCTTTTAAAGCCATGACATCATTTTCTGGAATTTTCCAAGCTGTTGCAGCGATGGGACAAGACTGTAATTGGATATGATGAAATTGAGGAGAAAACGGGGGCAAAAAAATAATATCTACACTTCCGTTCAAAAGTTTGGGGCTTGTTTTTGAAAGAAAAGCACATTTTTTGGTCTTATAAAATAACATGAAATTGATCAGAAATACAGTGTAGACATTGTTAATGTTGTAAATGACTGTTGTAGCTGGAAACAGCAGATATTTTAAATGGAATATCTACATAGACGTACAGAGGCCCATTATCAGCAACCATCACTCCTGTGTTCCAATGGCACGTTGTGTTAGCTAATCCAAGTGTATCATTTTAAAAGGCTAATTGATCATTAGAAAACCCTTTTGCAATTATGCGTTGCAAAGAAAAAGCCATATCTCAGACTGGCCAATAAAAAGAAAAGATTACGATGGGCAAAAGATCACAGACACTGGACAGAGGAACTCTGTCTAGAAGGCCAACATCCCGGAGTCGCCTCTACACTGTATTTCTGATCAATTTGATGTTATTTTAATGGACAAAAAATATGCTTTTCTTTCAAAAACAAGGACATTTCTAAGTGACCCTAAACTTTTGAACGGTAGTATATAGTGTCAGGGCAGGCTGAATGGGCAGGCAGGCGGGCTCAGTGTCAGGGCAGGCTGAATGGGCAGGCAGGCGGGCTCAGTGTCAGGGCAGGCTGAATGGGCAGGCAGGCGGGCTCAGTGTCAGGGCAGGCTGAATGGGCAGGCAGGCGGGCTCAGTGTCAGGGCAGGCTGAATGGGCAGGCAGGCGGGCTCAGTGTCAGGGCAGGCTGAATGGGCAGGCAGGCGGGCTCAGTGTCAGGGCAGGCTGAATGGGCAGGCAGGCGGGCTCAGTGTCAGGGCAGGCAAAGGTCAGAAACGGGAGGAATAGAATAATAGAGACTTGGAAAAAGCAGGAACGTGGGAAAAAACATGCTGGTTGGCTTGACGAGACAAGACGAACTGGCAACAGACAAACAGAGAACATGGGAATAAATACCGTGGGAATAATGGGGAAAACAGCTAACACCTGGAGGTGGGTGGAGACAGTCACAGAGAACATGGGAATAAAGACCCTGGGAATAATGGGGAAAACAGCTAACACCTGGAGGTGGGTGGAGACAATCACAGAGAACATGGGAATAAAGACCCTGGGAATAATGGGGAAAACAGCTAACACCTGGAGGTGGGTGGAGACAATCACAGAGAACATGGGAATAAAGACCCTGGGAATAATGGGGAAAACAGCTAACACCTGGAGGTGGGTGGAGACAATCACAGAGAACATGGGAATAAAGACCCTGGGAATAATGGGGAAAACAGCTAACACCTGGAGGTGGGTGGAGACAGTCACAGAGAACATGAGAATAAATACCCTGGGAATAATGGGGAAAACAGCTAACACCTGGAGGTGGGTGGAGACAGTCACAGAGAACATGAGAATAAATACCCTGGGAATAATGGGGAAAACAGCTAACACCTGGAGGTGGGTGGAGACAGTCACAGAGAACATGAGAATAAATACCCTGGGAATAATGGGGAAAACAGCTAACACCTGGAGGTGGGTGGAGACAATCACAGAGAACATGGGAATAAATACCGTGGGAATAATGGGGAAAACAGCTAACACCTGGAGGTGGGTGGAGACAATCACAGAGAACATGGGAATAAAGACCCTGGGAATAATGGGGAAAACAGCTAACACCTGGAGGTGGGTGGAGACAATCACAGAGAACATGGGAATAAAGACCCTGGGAATAATGGGGAAAACAGCTAACACCTGGAGGTGGGTGGAGACAATCACAGAGAACATGGGAATAAATACCGTGGGAATAATGGGGAAAACAGCTAACACCTGGAGGTGGGTGGAGACAATCACAGAGAACATGGGAATAAAGACCCTGGGAATAATGGGGAAAACAGCTAACACCTGGAGGTGGGTGGAGACAATCACAGAGAACATGGGAATAAAGACCCTGGGAATAATGGGGAAAACAGCTAACACCTGGAGGTGGGTGGAGACAATCACAGAGAACATGGGAATAAAGACCCTGGGAATAATGGGAAAAACAGCTAACACCTGGAGGTGGGTGGAGACAGTCACAGAGAACATGAGAATAAATACCCTGGGAATAATGGGGAAAACAGCTAACACCTGGAGGTGGGTGGAGACAATCACAGAGAACATGGGAATAAATACCCTGGGAATAATGGGGAAAACAGCTAACACCTGGAGGTGGGTGGAGACAATCACAGAGAACATGGGAATAAAGACCCTGGGAATAATGGGGAAAACAGCTAACACCTGGAGGTGGGTGGAGACAATCACAGAGAACATGGGAATAAATACCCTGGGAATAATGGGGAAAACAGCTAACACCTGGAGGTGGGTGGAGACAATCACAGAGAACATGGGAATAAATACCGTGGGAATAATGGGGAAAACAGCTAACACCTGGAGGTGGGTGGAGACAATCACAGAGAACATGGGAATAAATACCCTGGGAATAATGGGGAAAACAGCTAACACCTGGAGGTGGGTGGAGACAATCACAGAGAACATGGGAATAAAGACCCTGGGAATAATGGGGAAAACAGCTAACACCTGGAGGTGGGTGGAGACAGTCACAGAGAACATGAGAATAAATACCCTGGGAATAATGGGGAAAACAGCTAACACCTGGAGGTGGGTGGAGACAGTCACAGAGAACATGAGAATAAATACCCTGGGAATAATGGGGAAAACAGCTAACACCTGGAGGTGGGTGGAGACAATCACAGAGAACATGGGAATAAAGACCCTGGGAATAATGGGGAAAACAGCTAACACCTGGAGGTGGGTGGAGACAATCACAGAGAACATGGGAATAAATGGGAATAATGGGGAAAACAGCTAACACCTGGAGGTGGGTGGAGACAGTCACAGAGAACATGGGAATAAATACCCTGGGAATAATGGGGAAAACAGCTAACACCTGGAGGTGGGTGGAGACAGTCACAGAGAACATGGGAATAAAGACCCTGGGAATAATGGGGAAAACAGCTAACACCTGGAGGTGGGTGGAGACAATCACAGAGAACATGGGAATAAAGACCCTGGGAATAATGGGGAAAACAGCTAACACCTGGAGGTGGGTGGAGACAATCACAAGAACATGGGAATAAATACCCTGGGAATAATGGGGAAAACACCTAACAACTGGAGGTGGGTGAGACAATCACAGAGAACATGGGAATAAAGACCCTGGGAATAATGCAGGAAACCAGCTAACACCTGGAGGTGGGTGGAGACAATCACAGAGAACATGGGAATAACACCTGGGAATAATGAGGAAAACAGCTAACACCTGCACAACACCTTCACAACACCAGACAACACCTGGGAATAAACACCTTCACAACACCTGCAAAACACCTAACACCTGGAACACCTTCACAACAGTCACAACACCTGGGAACAACACCTTCACAACAATGGAAAACAGCTAACACCTGGACCTTCAGAACACCTTCACAACACCTGGGAATAAACACCTGCACAACACCTGGGCAAAACAGCTCACAACACCTGGAGGTGGGTGGAGACAACACCAGAGAACATGGGAATAAACACCTGGGAATAATGGGGAAAACACCTGCACAACACCTGGACAACACAATCACAACACCTGCAAACACCTGGGACAACACCTGGGCACAACACCTCACAACACCTTCAGGTGGGTTCACAACAATCACAACACCTGGGAATAAACACCCTGAACAATGGGCACAACACCTTCACAACACCTGCACAACAGGTGGGCACAACACCTTCACAACACATGAGAATAAACACCTTCACAACAATGCACAACAAAACACCTTCACAACACAACACCTGCACAACACCTTCACAACACCTTCACAACACCTTCACAACACCTGCACAACACCTGCACAACACCTTCACAACACCTTCACAACACCTGCACAACACCTGCACAACACCTTCACAACACCTGCACAACACCTGCACAACACCTGCACAACACCATCACAACACCTTCACAACACCTGCACAACACCTTCACAACACCTTCACAACACCTGCACAACACCTGCACAACACCTTCACAACACCTGCACAACACCTGAACAACAAAACACTAACACCTGGAGGTGGGTGGCACAACACCTTCACAACACCTGGGAACAACACCTGGGAAACATTCACAACACCTTCACAACACCTGGGTCACAACACCTTCACAGAGAACATGAACAACACCTGGGAATAATGGAAAACAGCTCACAACACCTTCACAACACCTGGACAACACCTTCACAAACATGGGCACAACACCCTGGGAATAATGGGGAAAACAGCTAACACCTGCACAACACCAGCAGAACACCTGGGCACAACACCCTGGGAACACCTGCACAACACCTGCACACCACCTGCACAACACAGCACAACATGGGAACAACACCTGCATAACACCTTCACAACACCTGCACAACACCTGCACAACAATCACAGAGAACATGGGAATAAACACCTTGGGAACACCTGCACAACACCAGCACAACACCTGGGTGGAGACAACACCTTCACAACATGGGAATACAACACCCTGGGAACAATGCACAACACCAGCTAACACCTCAGGTGGGTGGAGACAATCACAGAGAACATGGGAATAAACACCTGGGACATACACCTGGGAAAACACCTGCACAACACCTTCAGGTGGGTGGAGACAATCACAAAACAGGTGAAATGGACACCTGACAGGAACAACACTTGCACAACACCTAGCACAACACCTTCACAAACACCTGCACAACACCTTCACAACACCTTCACAACACATGCACAACACCTGCACAACACCTGCACAACACCTTCACAACACCTGCACAACACCTGTACAACACCTTCACAACACCTTCACAACACCTGCACAACACCTGCACGCGCTCATGCCCAAGCATGCATGCTTAACCCCCTGGAGTCTATTGACGCACTGGTGCATCAATCTAAGTTACAGCTCAAGTCTGAAGTTTACATACACTTAGGTTTGAGTCATTAAAACTTGTTTTTAAACCACTCCACAAATTTGTTGTTGTTAACAAACTATAGTTTTGACAAGTCGGTTAGGACATCTACTTTGTGCATGAAACAGGTAATTTCCCCAACAATTATTATTATTGCACTTATAATTCACTGTGTCACAATTCCAGTGGGTCAGAAGTTAACATACACTAAGTTGACTGTGCCTTTAACTTCTTGCGTCGAGCCATCCCGGATCCGGTATCGTGACTACAGCCTCAAGCTCATTACCATAACGCAACGTTAACTATTCATGAAAATCGCTAATTAAATGAAATCAATGCTAGCTCTCAAGCTTAGCCTTTTGTTAACAACACTGTCATCTCAGATTTTCAAAATATGCTTCTCAACCATAGCAAAACAAGCATTTGTGTAACAGTATTGATAGCTAGCGTAGCATTTAGCATAGCATTTAGCATTAGCATTCAGCAGGCAGCATTCAAATAAAATCATTTATTTTCAGATGTTTTCAATGAGGAGACTCTCAAAACCAGTTTTTCCTGAAAGATTAGAAAAGCATTCAAATAAAATCATTTACAACCAAAACCTACTTCAAGGTAACAGAGCTCACTGTTGCCCCTAGTGGCCGGTTTCCAAAACCAAAACCTACTTCAAGGTAACAGAGCTCACTGTTGCCCCTAGTGGCCGGTTTCCAAAACCAAAACCTACTTCAAGGTAACAGAGCTCACTGTTGCCCCTAGTGGCCGGTTTCCAAAACCAAAACCTACTCACTGTTGCCCCTAGTGGCCGGTTTCCATGTCATCTCCCGATGTCATGGATGGACGTCAAATACAGACTTGTATCACCGGTGACCTGGCTGGAAAGTGAGTGGCAGGAGGATTAAGTATTTGATTGACAGCTGTCTCAGACTTGTATCAGCGGTGACCTGGCTGGAAAGTGAGTGGCAGGAGGATTAAAGTATTTGATTGACAGCTGTCTCAGACTTGTATCAGCGGTGACCTGGCTGGAAAGTGAGTGGCAGGAGGATTAAAGTATTTGATTGACAGCTGTCTCAGACTTGTATCACCGGTGACCTGGCTGGAAAGTGAGTGGCAGGAGGATTAAAGTATTTGATTGACAGCTGTCTCAGACTTGTATCACCGGTGACCTGGCTGGAAAGTGAGTGGCAGGAGGATTAAAGTATTTGATTGACAGCTGTCTCTAGGCAAGGACATGAGTTTGAAACTATTTACCCTGAGGGTAACACACACACACACACACACACACACACACACTGTACACACACACACAGGCGGACACGCACATGTCACCACCTTTTCATGGAAATCTCATTCTCTCTCGCTCACAAATAAACATAAACAAAAACAAAATCTGTTTAGTTAAAACCCAATATCTGTGACTAAACGGTGATGGAGCCCATGTGAGGACTGAGAGGGAGAGAGACAGAGAAAGATATAGAGAAAGAGAGGGGGACGATATAGAGAACGAGAGAGACAGAGAAAGATATATAGAGAAAGAGAGGGGGGCGAGATAGAGAACGAGAGAGACAGAGAAAGATATAGAGAAAGAGAGGGGGACGAGATAGAGAACGAGAGAGACAGAGAAAGATATAGAGAAAGAGAGGGGGACGAGATAGAGAACGAGAGAGACAGAGAAAGATATAGAGAAAGAGAGGGGGACGAGATAGAGAACGAGAGAGAGAGAAAGATATAGAGAAAGAGAGGGGGACGAGATAGAGAACGAGAGAGACAGAGAAAGATATAGAGAAAGAGAGGGGGACGATATAGAGAACGAGAGAGACAGAGAAAGATATATAGAGAAAGAGAGGGGGGCGAGATAGAGAACGAGAGAGACAGAGAAAGATATAGAGAAAGAGAGGGGGACGAGATAGAGAACGAGAGAGACAGAGAAAGATATAGAGAAAGAGAGGGGGACGAGATAGAGAACGAGAGAGACAGAGAAAGATATAGAGAAAGAGAGGGGGACGATATAGAGAACGAGAGAGACAGAGAAAGATATATAGAGAAAGAGAGGGCGAGATAGAGAACGAGAGAGACAGAGAGCAAAGAGAAAGAGAGAGAGAGAGAGAGAGAGAGAGAGAGAGAGAGAGAGAGAGAGAGAGAGCGAGAAAAGAGAAAGAGAGAAAGAGAGAGAGAAAAGAGAAAGAGAGAGAGAGAAAAGAGAAAGAGAGGGGGGAAAGAAAGAGAAGTTAAAGTCTGAAGTTTACATACACTTAGGTTGGAGTCATTAAAATTAGTTTACATACACTAAGGTTGGAGTCATTAAAACTAGTTTACATACACTTAGGTTGGAGTCATTAAAACTAGTTTACATACACTTAGGTTGGAGTCATTAAAACTAGTTTACATACACTAAGGTTGGAGTCATTAAAACTAGTTTACATACAGTATTAGTTTGGAGTCATTACAACTAGTTTCTAAACCACTCTACAAATATCTTGTTAAACAAACTACAGTTTTGGTAAGTTGGTTAGGACATCTACTTTGTGCATGACACAAGTAATTTTCCAATAATTGTTTGTAGACAGATTATTTCACTTATAATTTACTGTATCACAATTCCAGTGGGTCAGAGGTTTACATACACTAAGTTGATTGTTCCTTTTAACAGCTTGGAAAATTCCAGAAAATTATGTCATAGCTTTAGTGTAACGGTTTTCTAGGTGTGGTGAAGGAGAGTCGGACCAAAACGCAGCGTGTAGATTACGATTCATGTTTAATGAAAAAACATACGTAAACACGAATCAATACAAAAAAACAATAAACGTAACGAAAACCGAAACAGCCTAAACTGGTGCAAACTAGCAGTAGATAGTTACAAGGACACTAAGGACAATCACCCACAAAACAACCAAAGCATATGGCTGCCCAAATATGGTTCCCAATCAGAGACAACGATAAACACCTGACTCTGATTGAGAACCACTCCAGACAGCCATAGACTCTGCTAGATCACCCCACTAGCTACAATCCCACTATATACCAAAACCCCAAGACAAAACACACCACAATACAAAAACCCCATGCCACACCCTGGCCTGACCCAATACATAAAGATAAACACAAAATACTTCGACCAGGGCGTGACATTTAGAAGCTTCTGATAGGCTAATTGACATAATTTGAGTCAATTGGAGGTGTACCTGTGGAAGTATTTCAAGGCCGACCTTCAAACTCAGTGCCTCTTTGCTTGACATCATGGGAAAATCAGAAGAAATCAGCCAAGACCTCAGAAAGAAAATTGAAGACCTCAACAAGTCTGGTTCATCCTTGGGAGCAATTTCCAAACTCCTGAAGGTACCATGTTCATCTGTACAAACAATAGTACACAAGTATAAACACCATGGGACCACACAGCCGTTATACCGCTCAGGAAGGAGACGCGTTCTGTCTCCTAGAGATGAACAAACTTTGGTTCAAAAAGTGTAAATCAATCCCAGAACAACAGCAAATGACCGTGTGAAGATCCTGGCAGGAAACAGGTACAAAAGTATCTATTTCCACAGTAAAACAAGTCCTATATTGACATAACCTGAAAGGCCGTCAGCCAGGACGAAGCCACTGCTCCAAAACCGCCAAAAAAAGGCAGACTACGGATTTCAACTGCACATGGGGACAAAGATCGTACTTTTTGGAGAAATGTCCTCTGGTCTGATGAAACAAAAATAAAACTATTTGGCCATAATGACCATCATTATGTTTGGAGGAAAAAGGGGGAGGCTTGCAAGCCGAAGAACACCATCCCAACCGTGAAGCACGGGGATGGCAGCATCATGTTGTGGGGGTGCTTTGCTGCAGGAGGGACTGGTGCACTTCACAAAATAGATGGCCACATGTGGATGGAAAATTATGTGGATATATTGAAGCAACATCTCAGGACATCAGTCAGGAAGTTAAAGCTTGGTCACAAATGGGTCTTCCAAATGGATAATGACCCCAAGCATACTTCCAAAGTTGTGTCAAAATGCCTTAAGGACAACAAAGTCAAGGTATTGGAGTGGCCATCACAAAGCCCTTACCTCAATCCTACAGAACATTTGTGGGCAGAAGTGAAAAAGTGTGTGCGAGCAAGGAGGCCTACAAACCTGACTCAGTTACACCAGCCCTGTCAGGAGGAATAGGCCAACATTCACCCAAATGATTGTGGGTAATTGAGTGTATGTAAACTTCTGACCCACTGGGAATGTGATGAAAGAAATAAAAGCTGAAATAAATAATTTTCTCTACTCTTATTCTAACATTTCACATTCTTAAAATAATGTCGTGATCCTAACTGACCTAAGAAAGGGAATCTTTACTTGGATTTAAATGTCAGGAATTGTGAAAAACTGATTTTAAATATGTTTGGCTAAGGTGTATGTAAACATCCGACTTCAACTGTATATATATATCCTTTATTGTGTCTGGGAACCCACAACACAATAAACACACTCAAACAAATAAAAATATTGTTAAACATCAATTAAAAACACAACACCAAGATGTAATCTTCCTCCACAGTAACTAAACACAATATCCTCTGAATATCCCATATGCTCATACACAGCCCAATGTTATTAACCAGTTTGTAATAGGCAAACTCAACCCTCAGTCTGGCTGCTAACATCCCCTCCAGCATGCCCACCACATGCACAGACTCCTGTCACCGAATACTGTTCTTTTGTTTCTTCCAAATGGCTAATTTAGCTGCCTCTGGCACAAAGTTAAGTAAGAAAACGTCACCCCTTTCGACTAAACCTGTACTTTGGCCCAAATATAAACTGTTGGGAAGAGAAAACCTCTCCCAGAGCTGAGAACCAACTAGTGATCAGGTCAAGCATCAAGACCAACCTGGGACTCTAAAAACAGTTGTGCCAGAGTTTCAGACTCGGCATAGAATGGACACTAGGTGTACCAGATGCATAATGGACACCCCTCCCCAACAGTAGGGTCCAGATGTACCAGATGCATAATGGACACCCCTCCCCAACAGTAGGGTCCAGGTGTACCAGATGCATGTTGGTGGCTATGGCTCCATGTATTATCCTCCATTGGAGAACAGCTGTCCTCTTTTCAATAGGCAGTTTATATAAAGACCACCTAGAGCCTTTTGGGGAGGCACCTGGACCAAACACACCCATCCACCTCGTCGATTTCACCCCTTCCAGGGAAGTAGCACAGGACACTTTTACACATATTATGTACATGGCCTTCTTCCCCACCGCCTTGAACTCCTCCAGCTTCGGGTTATGGAAGGAAAGCAGCATCCCCACATCCTCCTCTAATGCCCCCACCGCAGCACGAACATTCAGCGCAGGGAACACATAATCCAGACCCTCCTTCCTCCTCTAATGCCCCCACCGCAGCACGAACATTCAGCGCAGGGAACACATAATCCAGACCCTCCTTCCTCCTCTAATGCCCCCACCGCAGCACGAACATTCAGCGCAGGGAACACATAATCCAGACCCTCCTTCCTCCTCTAATGCCCCCACCGCAGCACGAACATTCAGCACAGGGAACACATATTCCAGACCCTCCGTCCCCCTATAATGCCCCCACCGCAGCACTAACATTCAGCGCAGGGAACACATAATCCAGACCCTCCTTCCTCCTCTAATGCCCCCACCGCAGCACGAACATTCAGCGCAGGGAACACATAATCCAGACCCTCCTTCCTCCTCTAATGCCCCCACCGCAGCACGAACATTCAGCACAGGGAACACATAATCCAGACCCTCCGTCCCCCTATAATGCCCCCACCGCAGCACTAACATTCAGCGCAGGGAACACATAATCCAGACCCTCCTTCCTCCTCTAATGCCCCCACCGCAGCACGAACATTCAGCGCAGGGAACACATAATCCTGACCCTCCTTCCTCCTCTAATGCCCCCACCGCAGCACGAACATTCAGCGCAGGGAACACATCATTCAGACCCTCCTTCCTCCTCTAATGCCCCCACCGCAGCACGAACATTCAGCGCAGGGAACACATAATCCAGACCCTCCTTCCTCCTCTAATGCCCCCACCGCAGCACGAACATTCAGCACAGGGAACACATCATCCAGACCCTCCATCCATTGATCAGAGTTGGAAGTATCAGTCACATACTGCCAATGAAGTACTTTCAAGTAATCGCAGACCTCAGCGACGACCTTCCTCAGTAGGCGAGATGATCGGATCCCTGCTCTTTCTCCCAGCTCCTCCAACAATCTGCTTCCGCTACACATCAGATGACCCAGCTTGGTACACCCCACGCCTAACAAGCATGAACGTAGGCTGGCTGAATCTATAGCATGTGACTGGATAGCAGTGTTGTTAAAAAGAGGCTCTTCAAAAAGCCACATGTCGGGACATGTCGAAAAACTCTTCCAGCACCCTATGTGGCATGTAATCATCATTGTTTTAATTTTCTCTTAACCTTGCCACATTTCCCATTACCCTTTGCTGCCGTAACAACAGTAACACATTTTCGCAAGGGGAAATGCTTCTTCACACTCACCTGGTCTAACCCCACTGTTTTCTCTAACACCACAGCTGACCTCACAAACTTATCAACATCAAAAACATCTGACAACTGAACAGATTTCCCGAAGGTCTGATCCAGGAACCCATTCACCTAAATTGTAAATAGAGTCGTCGCCAGCTGCTCTTATTAATAAGACATATCAGACATGTCCCTATCCTTCTCCTGATCCTCCTCAACTGAGGCCACAGACCCCTGACTCCCCTCTGCCACATCCCTCTCAACACTCCCCACTTGCACCCCATCACCTGTACCGGGCATCTCCTCCACTACCTGGGAGACTAGACCCACCTGAACCCCCCTTGTACCCCATTACTCATAGTGGACATCTCCTCCACTACCTGGGAGACAAGCTCCACCTGACCTCCTCCTGTACCCCATTACTCATACAGGGCATCTCCTCACCAGTCTGGGGAAGTAGCTCCCCAGATCCGTCCTTACCTTCTACAACAATATTTTTCTGTTGTATATCAGACCTATGTTCCCCCCTGGTACAAGCTGCAACTCAGTACCCTCAACACAAACAACTTGTCCTTAGCAACAGGTGCTGGTGGCAGCTCTACCGCTGTCGGCCCACCTCTCCCTACATCAGTGGGCCCAGGTGTTACGAGGCACACATCTCCCTACATCAGTGGGCCCAGGTGTTACGAGGACCACATCTCCCTACATCAGTGGGCCAATGCGTTATGAGGACCACCTCTCCCTACATCAGTGGGCCAATGCATTACGAGGACCACCTCTCCCTACATCAGTGGGACCAGGCGTTATGAGGACCACCTCTCCCTACATCAGTGGGCCAATGCATTACGAGGACCACCTCTCCCTACATCAGTGGGACCAGGCGTTACGAGGACCACCTCTCCCTACATCAGTGGGCCAATGCGTTACGAGGACCACCTCTCCTTACATCAGTGGCACCAGGCATTACGAGGACCACTTCTCCCTACATCAGTGAGCCAATGCGTTACGAGGACCACCTCTCCCTACATCAGTGGGACCAGGCGTTACAAGGACCACCTCTCCCTACATCAGTGGGACCAGGCATTACGAGGACCACCTCTCCCTACATCAGTGGGACCAGGCGTTACAAGGACCACCTCTCCCTACATCAGTGGGACCAGGCATTACGAGGACCACCTCTCCCTGCATCAGTGGGACCAGGCGTTACGAGGACCACCTCTCCCTACATCAGTGGGCCAATGCGTTACGAGGACCACCTCTCCCTACATCAGTGGGACCAGGTGTTATGTGGACCACCTCTCCCTACATCAGTGGGACAATGCGTTACGAGGACCACCTCTCCCTACATCAGTGGGACAATGCGTTACGAGGACCACCTCTCCCTACATCAGTGGGACCAGGCATTACGAGGACCACCTCTCCCTACATCAGTGGGCCAATGCGTTACGAGGACCACCTCTCCCTACATCAGTGGGACCAGGCATTACGAGGACCACCTCTCCCTACATCAGTGGGACCAGGCGTTATGAGGACCACCTCTCCCTACATCAGTGGGACCAGGTGTTACGAGGACCACCTCTCCCTACATCAGTGGGACCAGGCATTACGAGGACCACCTCTCCCTACATCAGTGGGACCAGGTGTTACGAGGACCACCTCTCCCTACATCAGTGGGACCAGGCGTTACGAGGACCACCTCTCCCTACATCAGTGGGACCAGGCGTTACGAGGACCACCTCTCTCTACATCAGTGGGCCAATGCGTTATGAGGACCACCTCTCCCTACATCAGTGGGACCAGGCATTACGAGGACCACCTCTCCCTACATCAGTGGGACCAGGCATTACGAGGACCACCTCTCCCTACATCAGTGGGACAAGGCATTACGAGGACCACCTCTCCCTACATCAGTGGGACCAGGCATTACGAGGACCACCTCTCCCTACATCAGTGGGACCAGGCATTACGAGGACCACCTCTCCCTACATCAGTGGGACCAGGCATTACGAGGACCACCTCTCCCTACATCAGTGGGACCAGGCATTACGAGGACCACCTCTCCCTACATCAGTGGGACCAGGCATTACGAGGACCACCTCTCCCTACATCAGTGGGACCAGGCATTACGAGGACCACCTCTCCCTACATCAGTGGGACCAGGTGTTACGAGGACCACCTCTCCCTACATCAGTGGGACCAAGCGTTACGAGGACCACCTCTCCCTACATCAGTGGGACCAGGCGTTATGAGGACCACCTCTCTCTACATCAGTGGGCCAATGCGTTATGAGGACCACCTCTCCCTACATCAGTGGGACCAGGCATTACGAGGACCACCTCTCCCTACATCAGTGGGACCAGGCGTTACGAGGACCGGACCACCTCTCCCTACATCAGTGGGCCAATGCGTTATGAGGACCACCTCTCCCTACATCAGTGGGACCAGGCATTACGAGGACCACCTCTCCCTACATCAGTGGGCCAATGCGTTACGAGGACCACTTCTCCCTACATCAGTGGGACCAGGCGTTATGAGGACCACCTCTCCCTACATCAGTGGGACCAGGCATTACGAGGACCACCTCTCCCTACATCAGTGGGACCAGGCGTTACGAGGACCACCTCTCCCTACATCAGTGGGCCAATGCGTTACGAGGACCACCTCTCCCTACATCAGTGGGCCAATGCGTTATGAGGACCACCTCTCCCTACATCAGTGGGACCAGGCATTACGAGGACCACTTCTCCCTACATCAGTGAGCCAATGCGTTACGAGGACCACCTCTCCCTACATCAGTGGGACCAGGCGTTACAAGGACCACCTCTCCCTACATCAGTGGGACCAGGCATTACGAGGACCACCTCTCCCTGCATCAGTGGGACCAGGCGTTACGAGGACCACCTCTCCCTACATCAGTGGGACCAGGCGTTACGAGGACCACCTCTCCCTACATCAGTGGGACCAGGCGTTACAAGGACCACCTCTCCCTACATCAGTGGGACCAGGCATTACGAGGACCACCTCTCCCTGCATCAGTGGGACCAGGCATTACGAGGACCACCTCTCCCTACATCAGTGGGACCAGGCATTACGAGGACCACCTCTCCCTACATCAGTGGGACCAGGCATTACGAGGACCACCTCTCCCTACATCAGTGGGACCAGGCATTACGAGGACCACCTCTCCCTACATCAGTGGGACCAGGCGTTACGAGGACCACCTCTCCCTGCATCAGTGGGACCAGGCGTTACGAGGACCACCTCTCCCTACATCAGTGGGCCAATGCGTTACGAGGACCACCTCTCCCTACATCAGTGGGACCAGGCGTTACGAGGACCACCTCTCCCTACATCAGTGGGCCAATGCGTTACGAGGACCACCTCTCCCTACATCAGTGGGACCAGGCATTACGAGGACCACCTCTCCCTACATCAGTGGGACCAGGTGTTATGTGGACCACCTCTCCCTACATCAGTGGGACAATGCGTTACGAGGACCACCTCTCCCTACATCAGTGGGACAATGCGTTACGAGGACCACCTCTCCCTACATCAGTGGGACCAGGCATTACGAGGACCACCTCTCCCTACATCAGTGGGACCAGGCGTTACGAGGACCACCTCTCCCTACATCAGTGGGCCAATGCGTTACGAGGACCACCTCTCCCTACATCAGTGGGCCAATGCGTTATGAGGACCACCTCTCCTTACATCAGTGGGACCAGGCATTACGAGGACCACTTCTCCCTACATCAGTGAGCCAATGCGTTACGAGGACCACCTCTCCCTACATCAGTGGGACCAGGCGTTACAAGGACCACCTCTCCCTACATCAGTGGGACCAGGCGTTACGAGGACCACCTCTCCCTACATCAGTGGGACCAGGCGTTACGAGGACCACCTCTCTCTACATCAGTGGGCCAATGCGTTATGAGGACCACCTCTCCCTACATCAGTGGGACCAGGCATTACGAGGACCACCTCTCCCTACATCAGTGGGACCAGGTGTTACGAGGACCACCTCTCCCTACATCAGTGGGACCAGGCATTACGAGGACCACCTCTCCCTACATCAGTGGGACAAGGCATTACGAGGACCACCTCTCCCTACATCAGTGGGACCAGGCATTACGAGGACCACCTCTCCCTACATCAGTGGGACCAGGCATTACGAGGACCACCTCTCCCTACATCAGTGGGACCAGGCATTACGAGGACCACCTCTCCCTACATCAGTGGGACCAGGCATTACGAGGACCACCTCTCCCTACATCAGTGGGACCAGGCATTACGAGGACCACCTCTCCCTACATCAGTGGGACCAGGCATTACGAGGACCACCTCTCCCTACATCAGTGGGACCAGGTGTTACGAGGACCACCTCTCCCTACATCAGTGGGACCAGGCGTTACGAGGACCACCTCTCCCTACATCAGTGGGACCAGGCGTTATGAGGACCACCTCTCTCTACATCAGTGGGCCAAGGCGTTATGAGGACCACCTCTCCCTACATCAGTGGGACCAGGCATTACGAGGACCACCTCTCCCTACATCAGTGGGACCAGGCGTTAGGAGGACCACCTCTCCCTACATCAGTGGGCCAATGCGTTATGAGGACCACCTCTCCCTACATCAGTGGGACCAGGCATTACGAGGACCACCTCTCCCTACATCAGTGGGCCAATGCGTTACGAGGACCACTTCTCCCTACATCAGTGGGACCAGGCGTTACAAGGACCACCTCTCCCTACATCAGTGGGAGCAGGCATTACGAGGACCACCTCTCCCTACATCAGTGGGACCAGGCGTTATGAGGACCACCTCTCCCTACATCAGTGGGACCAGGCATTACGAGGACCACCTCTCCCTACATCAGTGGGACCAGGCGTTACGAGGACCACCTCTCCCTACATCAGTGGGCCAATGCGTTACGAGGACCACCTCTCCCTACATCAGTGGGACCAGGCGTTATGAGGACCACCTCTCCCTACATCAGTGGGCCCAGGCATCAAGAGGACCACCTCTCCCTACATCAGTGGGACCAGGCGTTATGCGGACCACCTCTCCCTACATCAGTGGGACCAGGCGTTACGAGGACCACCTCTCCCTACATCAGTGGGACCAGGCATTACGAGGACCACCTCTCCCTACATCAGTGGGACCAGGCATTACGAGGACCACCTCTCCCTACATCAGTGGGACCAGGCATTACGAGGACCACCTCTCCCTACATCAGTGGGACCAGGCATTACGAGGACCACCTCTCCCTACATCAGTGGGACCAGGCGTTACGAGGACCACCTCTCCCTACATCAGTGGGACCAGGCGTTACGAGGACCACCTCTCCCTACATCAGTGGGACCAGGCATTACGAGGACCACCTCTCCCTACATCAGTGGGACCAGGCGTTACGAGGACCACCTCTCCCTACATCAGTGGGACCAGGCGTTACGAGGACCACCTCTCCCTACATCAGTGGGACCAGGCATTACGAGGACCACCTCTCCCTACATCAGTGGGACCAGGCATTACGAGGACCACCTCTCCCTACATCAGTGGGACCAGGCGTTACGAGGACCACCTCTCCCTACATCAGTGGGACCAGGCGTTACGAGGACCACCTCTCCCTACATCAGTGGGACCAGGCGTTACGAGGACCACCTCTCCCTACATCAGTGGGACCAGGCATTACGAGGACCACCTCTCCCTACATCAGTGGGACCAGGCGTTACGAGGACCACCTCTCCCTACATCAGTGGGCCAAGGCGTTACGAGGACCACCTCTCCCTACATCAGTGGGACCAGGCGTTATGAGGACCACCTCTCCCTACATCAGTGGGCCCAGGCATCAAGAGGACCACCTCTCCCTACATCAGTGGGACCAGGCGTTATGCGGACCACCTCTCCCTACATCAGTGGGACCAGGCGTTACGAGGACCACCTCTCCCTACATCAGTGGGACCAGGCGTTATGAGGACCACCTCTCCCTACATCAGTGGGACCAGGCGTTATGCGGACCACCTCTCCCTACATCAGTGGGCCAATGCGTTACGAGGACCACCTCTCCCTACATCAGTGGGACCAGGCGTTATGAGGACCACCTCTCCCTACATCAGTGGGCCCAGGCATCAAGAGGACCACCTCTCCCTACATCAGTGGGACCAGGCGTTATGCGGACCACCTCTCCCTACATCAGTGGGACCAATCGTTACGAGGACCACCTCTCCCTACATCAGTGGGACCAGGCATTACGAGGACCACCTCTCCCTACATCAGTGGGACCAGGCATTACGAGGACCACCTCTCCCTACATCAGTGGGACCAGGCATTACGAGGACCACCTCTCCCTACATCAGTGGGACCAGGCATTACGAGGACCACCTCTCCCTACATCAGTGGGACCAGGCGTTACGAGGACCACCTCTCCCTACATCAGTGGGACCAGGCGTTACGAGGACCACCTCTCCCTACATCAGTGGGACCAGGCGTTACGAGGACCACCTCTCCCTACATCAGTGGGACCAGGCGTTACGAGGACCACCTCTCCCTACATCAGTGGGACCAGGCGTTACGAGGACCACCTCTCCCTACATCAGTGGGACCAGGCATTACGAGGACCACCTCTCCCTACATCAGTGGGACCAGGCATTACGAGGACCACCTCTCCCTACATCAGTGGGACCAGGCGTTACGAGGACCACCTCTCCCTACATCAGTGGGACCAGGCGTTACGAGGACCACCTCTCCCTACATCAGTGGGACCAGGCGTTACGAGGACCACCTCTCCCTACATCAGTGGGACCAGGCGTTATGAGGACCACCTCTCCCTACATCAGTGGGCCCAGGCATCAAGAGGACCACCTCTCCCTACATCAGTGGGCCCAGGCATCAAGAGGACCACCTCCACCTTCTCCTTTTTCAGTCAAACATGTCGCTTATTGCCAACATCCCCACACTCAAAACACCGGTGACTCCCCGTACTTGCACAACCCACATACAGTCTGTTGTCATACTTGACTTTAAACGATAATTCTAAAGTCTGTTCCAGTGAGTCTAAATACATTAACACCTGTCACCAAAAAAACATAACCTGTTTCAGAGCCGGGTGTTTGAAACGACATAACCTGTACGATCAACAAGACACTCTTCTTTAAGAAGTACACCATGCTCAACCTGTACGATCAACAAGACACTCTTCTTTAAGAAGTACACCATGCTCAACCTGTACGATCTACAAGACACTCTTCTTTAAGAAGTACACCATGCTCAACCTGTACGATCAACAAGACACTCTTCTTTAAGAAGTACACCATGCTCAACCTGTACGATCTACAAGACACTCTTCTTTAAGAAGTACACCATGCTCAACCATACGATCTACAAGACACTCTTCTTTAAGAAGTACACCATGCTCAACCTGTACGATCTACAAGACACTCTTCTTTAAGAAGTACACCATGCTCAACCTGTACGATCTACAAGACACTCTTCTTTAAGAAGTACACCATGCTCAACCTGTACGATCTACAAGACACTCTTCTTTAAGAAGTACACCATGCTCAACCTGTACGATCTACAAGACACTCTTCTTTAAGAAGTACACCATGCTCAACCTGTACGATCTACAAGACACTCTTCTTTAAGAAGTACACCATGCTCAACCTGTACGATCTACCAGACACTCTTCTTTAAGAAGTACACCATGCTCAACCTGTACGATCTACAAGACACTCTTCTTTAAGAAGTACACCATGCTCAACCTGTACGATCTACAAGACACTCTTCTTTAAGAAGTACACCATGCTCAACCATACGATCAACCAGACACTCTTCTTTAAGAAGTACACCATGCTCAACCTGTACGATCTACAAGACACTCTTCTTTAAGAAGTACACCATGCTCAACCATACGATCAACCAGACACTCTTCTTTAAGAAGTACACCATGCTCAACCATACGATCAACCAGACACTCTTCTTTAAGAAGTACACCATGCTCAACCTGTACGATCTACAAGACACTCTTCTTTAAGAAGTACACCATGCTCAACCATACGATCAACCAGACACTCTTCTTTAAGAAGTACACCATGCTCAACCTGTACGATCAACAAGACACTCTTCTTTAAGAAGTACACCATGCTCAACCTGTACGATCTACAAGACACTCTTCTTTAAGAAGTACACCATGCTCAACCATACGATCAACCAGACACTCTTCTTTAAGAAGTACACCATGCTCAACCTGTACGATCAACAAGACACTCTTCTTTAAGAAGTACACCATGCTCAACCTGTACGATCTACAAGACACTCTTCTTTAAGAAGTACACCATGCTCAACCTGTACGATCTACAAGACACTCTTCTTTAAGAAGTACACCATGCTCAACCTGTACGATCTACAAGACACCCTTCTTTAAGAAGTACACCATGCTCAACCTGTACGATCTACAAGACACTCTTCTTTAAGAAGTACACCATGCTCAACCTGTACGATCTACAAGACACTCTTCTTTAAGAAGTACACCATGCTCAACCTGTACGATCTACCAGACACTCTTCTTTAAGAAGTACACCATGCTCAACCTGTACAATCTACAAGACACTCTTCTTTAAGAAGTACACCATGCTCAACCTGTACGATCTACAAGACACTCTTCTTTAAGAAGTACACCATGCTCAACCATACGATCAACCAGACACTCTTCTTTAAGAAGTACACCATGCTCAACCTGTACGATCTACAAGACACTCTTCTTTAAGAAGTACACCATGCTCAACCATACGATCAACCAGACACTCTTCTTTAAGAAGTACACCATGCTCAACCATACGATCAACCAGACACTCTTCTTTAAGAAGTACACCATGCTCAACCTGTACGATCAACAAGACACTCTTCTTTAAGAAGTACACCATGCTCAACCTGTACGATCTACAAGACACTCTTCTTTAAGAAGTACACCATGCTCAACCATACGATCAACCAGACACTCTTCTTTAAGAAGTACACCATGCTCAACCTGTACGATCAACAAGACACTCTTCTTTAAGAAGTACACCATGCTCAACCTGTACGATCAACCAGACACTCTTCTTTAAGAAGTACACCATGCTCAACCTGTACGATCAACAAGACACTCTTCTTTAAGAAGTACACCATGCTCAACCTGTACGATCTACAAGACACTCTTCTTTAAGAAGTACACCATGCTCAACCTGTACGATCTACAAGACACTCTTCTTTAAGAAGTACACCATGCTCAACCTGTACGATCTACAAGACACCCTTCTTTAAGAAGTACACCATGCTCAACCTGTACGATCTACAAGACACTCTTCTTTAAGAAGTACACCATGCTCAACCTGTACGATCTACAAGACACTCTTCTTTAAGAAGTACACCATGCTCAACCTGTACGATCTACCAGACACTCTTCTTTAAGAAGTACACCATGCTCAACCTGTACGATCTACAAGACACTCTTCTTTAAGAAGTACACCATGCTCAACCTGTACGATCTACAAGACACTCTTCTTTAAGAAGTACACCATGCTCAACCATACGATCAACCAGACACTCTTCTTTAAGAAGTACACCATGCTCAACCTGTACGATCTACAAGACACTCTTCTTTAAGAAGTACACCATGCTCAACCATACGATCAACCAGACACTCTTCTTTAAGAAGTACACCATGCTCAACCATACGATCAACCAGACACTCTTCTTTAAGAAGTACACCATGCTCAACCTGTACGATCAACAAGACACTCTTCTTTAAGAAGTACACCATGCTCAACCTGTACGATCTACAAGACACTCTTCTTTAAGAAGTACACCATGCTCAACCATACGATCAACCAGACACTCTTCTTTAAGAAGTACACCATGCTCAACCTGTACGATCAACAAGACACTCTTCTTTAAGAAGTACACCATGCTCAACCTGTACGATCTACAAGACACTCTTCTTTAAGAAGTACACCATGCTCAACCTGTACGATCTACAAGACACTCTTCTTTAAGAAGTACACCATGCTCAACCTGTACGATCTACAAGACACCCTTCTTTAAGAAGTACACCATGCTCAACCTGTACGATCTACAAGACACTCTTCTTTAAGAAGTACACCATGCTCAACCTGTACGATCTACAAGACACTCTTCTTTAAGAAGTACACCATGCTCAACCTGTACGATCTACAAGACACTCTTCTTTAAGAAGTACACCATGCTCAACCTGTACGATCTACAAGACACTCTTCTTTAAGAAGTACACCATGCTCAACCTGTACGATCTACAAGACACTCTTCTTTAAGAAGTACACCATGCTCAACCTGTACGATCTACAAGACACTCTTCTTTAAGAAGTACACCATGCTCAACCTGTACGATCTACAAGACACTCTTCTTTAAGAAGTACACCATGCTCAACCTGTAAGATCTACAAGACACTCTTCTTTAAGAAGTACACCATGCTCAACCTGTACGATCTACAAGACACTCTTCTTTAAGAAGTACACCATGCTCAACCTGTAAGATCTACAAGACACTCTTCTTTAAGAAGTACACCATGCTCAACCATACGATCTACAAGACACTCTTCTTTAAGAAGTACACCATGCTCAACCTGTACGATCTACAAGACACTCTTCTTTAAGAAGTACACCATGCTCAACCTGTACGATCTACAAGACACTCTTCTTTAAGAAATACACCATGCTCAACCTGTACGATCTACAAGACACTCTTCTTTAAGAAGTACACCATGCTCAACCTGTACGATCTACAAGACACTCTTCTTTAAGAAATACACCATGCTCAACCTGTACGATCTACAAGACACTCTTCTTTAAGAAGTACACCATGCTCAACCTGTACGATCTACAAGACACTCTTCTTTAAGAAGTACACCATGCTCAACCTGTACGATCTACAAGACACTCTTCTTTAAGAAGTACACCATGCTCAACCTGTACGATCTACAAGACACTCTTCTTTAAGAAGTACACCATGCTCAACCTGTACGATCTACAAGACACTCTTCTTTAAGAAGTACACCATGCTCAACCTGTACGATCTACAAGACACTCTTCTTTAAGAAGTACACCATGCTCAACCTGTACGATCTACAAGACACTCTTCTTTAAGAAATACACCATGCTCAACCTGTACGATCTACAAGACACTCTTCTTTAAGAAGTACACCATGCTCAACCTGTACGATCTACAAGACACTCTTCTTTAAGAAATACACCATGCTCAACCTGTACGATCTACAAGACACTCTTCTTTAAGAAGTACACCATGCTCAACCTGTACGATCTACAAGACACTCTTCTTTAAGAAGTACACCATGCTCAACCTGTACGATCTACAAGACACTCTTCTTTAAGAAGTACACCATGCTCAACCTGTACGATCTACAAGACACTCTTCTTTAAGAAGTACACCATGCTCAACCTGTACGATCTACAAGACACTCTTCTTTAAGAAGTACACCATGCTCAACCTGTACGATCTACAAGACACTCTTCTTTAAGAAGTACACCATGCTCAACCTGTACGATCTACAAGACACTCTTCTTTAAGAAGTACACCATGCTCAACCTGTACGATCTACAAGACACTCTTCTTTAAGAAATACACCATGCTCAACCTGTACGATCTACAAGACACTCTTCTTTAAGAAGTACACCATGCTCAACCTGTACGATCTACAAGACACTCTTCTTTAAGAAATACACCATGCTCAACCTGTACGATCTACAAGACACTCTTCTTTAAGAAGTACACCATGCTCAACCTGTACGATCTACAAGACACTCTTCTTTAAGAAGTACACCATGCTCAACCTGTACGATCTACAAGACACTCTTCTTTAAGAAGTACACCATGCTCAACCTGTACGATCTACAAGACACTCTTCTTTAAGAAGTACACCATGCTCAACCTGTACGATCTACAAGACACTCTTCTTTAAGAAGTACACCATGCTCAACCTGTACGATCTACAAGACACTCTTCTTTAAGAAGTACACCATGCTCAACCTGTACGATCTACAAGACACTCTTCTTTAAGAAGTACACCATGCTCAACCTGTACGATCTACAAGACACTCTTCTTTAAGAAGTACACCATGCTCAACCTGTACGATCTACAAGACACTCTTCTTTAAGAAGTACACCATGCTCAACCATACGATCAACCAGACACTCTTCTTTAAGAAGTACACCATGCTCAACCATACGATCAACCAGACACTCTTCTTTAAGAAGTACACCATGCTCAACCTGTACGATCTACAAGACACTCTTCTTTAAGAAGTACACCATGCTCAACCTGTACGATCCACAAGACACTCTTCTTTAAGAAGTACACCATGCTCAACCTGTACGATCTACAAGACACTCTTCTTTAAGAAGTACACCATGCTCAACCTGTACGATCTACAAGACACTCTTCTTTAAGAAGTACACCATGCTCAACCATACGATCAACCAGACACTCTTCTTTAAGAAGTACACCATGCTCAACCATACGATCAACAAGACACTCTTCTTTAAGAAGTACACCATGCTCAACCTGTACGATCTACAAGACACTCTTCTTTAAGAAGTACACCATGCTCAACCATACGATTAACCAGACACTCTTCTTTAAGAAGTACACCATGCTCAACCATACGATCAACCAGACACTCTTCTTTAAGAAGTACACCATGCTCAACCATACCATCTACAAGACACTCTTCTTTAAGAAGTACACCATGCTCAACCATACGATCAACAAGACACTCTTCTTTAAGAAGTACACCATGCTCAACCATACGATCAACCAGACACTCTTCTTTAAGAAGTACACCATGATCAACCATACGATCAACCAGACACTCTTCTTTAAGAAGTACACCATGCTCAACCATACGATCAACCAGACACTCTTCTTTAAGAAGTACACCATGCTCAACCATACGATCAACCAGACACTCTTCTTTAAGAAGTACACCATGCTCAACCATACGATCAACCAGACACTCTTCTTTAAGAAGTACACCATGCTCAACCTGTACGATCTTCAAGACACTCTTCTTTAAGAAGTACACCATGCTCAACCATACGATCAACCAGACTCTCTTCTTTAAGAAATACCACCACCGCTATATTCATCCGTGACGCATAAGCAACATTTTCATAGCCTACCTTCTCTCCTACGATGACCAAAAACTTCCTCCACAGTGACAATAGCTTCAATAAAATGGCCTCTGAAGAAATGGCAGCATTTTTGCGGGCGCCCAACCAATTGTGCTGTGTACCCCCCCAACCCCTCTTTCTACGCTGCTGCTACTCTCTGTTTATTTATGCTACAGTAGTTTATGTGTCGTGGGGGGTTAGTTTGTTATATCTGGAGTATTTCTCCAGTCTCAACCTTGTGTCCTGCGTGAATTTAGGTATGCTCTCTCTAATTCTCTCTTTCTCTCTTTCTTTCTTTCTCTCTCTCTGACATGATGATACCTTGCTGTCCCCAGTCCACCTGGCCATGCTACCACTCTCTGACACTATCTGACATGATGATACCTTGCTGTCCCCAGTCCACCTGGCCATGCTGCTGCTCCAGTTTCAACTGTTCTGCCTGCGGCTATGGAACCATGACCTGTTCACCGGACGTGCTACCTGTCCCAGACCTGCTTTTTTCAACTCTCTAGAGACAGCAGAAGCGGTAGAGATACTCTCAATGATCGGCTATCAAAAGCCAACTAACATTTACTCCTGAGGTGCTGACTTGCTGCACCCTCGACAACTACTGTGATTATTATTATTTGACCATGCTGGTCATTTATGAACATTTCAACATCTTGGCCATGTTCTGTTATAATCTCCACATGGCACAGCCAGAAGAGGCCTGGCCACCCCTCATAGCCTGGTTCCTCTTTAGGTTTCTTCTTAGATTCTGGCCTTTCTAGGGAGTTTTTCCTAGCCACCGTGCTTCTACACCTGCGTTGTTTGCTGTTTGGTGTTTTATGCTGGGTTTCTGTACAGCACTTTGAAATACCAGCCTTGTCTCAGGATGGTAGGTTGGTAAG